>NC_139795.1:2130626-2271269 GCF_965231275.1 Zosterops lateralis
AGGGAGTGTAGCGGTAGAGACCACTCCCTGATTAAAGGTGATCCCCCCAAAGGGAATCCCTCCCCAGCCCCCTCCCCATTTAACCTGAGCCCCCTCCCCATTTCAGCCCAGCCCCCTCCCCATTTAACCCGAGCCCCCTCCCCATTTGACCCCAGCCCCCTCCCCATTTAACCGCAGCCCCCTTCCCATTTAACCGCAGCCCCCTCCCCATTTAACCGCAGCCCCCTCCCCATTTAACCCCAGCCCCCTCCCCATTTAACCCGAGCCCCCTCCCCATTTAACCGCAGCCCCCTCCCCATTTAACCGCAGCCCCCTCCCCATTTAACCCGAGCCCCCTCCCCATTTAACCGCAGCCCCCTCCCCATTTAACCGCAGCCCCCTCCCCATTTAACCTGAGCCCCCTCCCCATTTAACCGCAGCCCCCTCCCCATTTAACCTGAGCCCCCTCCCCATTTAACCGCAGCCCCCTCCCCATTTAACCCGAGCCCCCTCCCCATTTAACCGCAGCCCCCTTCCCATTTGACCCCAGCCCCCTCCCCATCCCCTCACCTGCTGCTGCCGCTGGAACCGGGGGGGCAGCGACTTCTGGTATTTGGGGTACGGGGGGGGCTGGGCCGGGGGGGGCTGTCGGGGGGGCGCCCCCCCCTCGCCTTTGGGGTCTCCCCCCCCCCTTGGGGGGCGCAGCAGCGGCCGGGGGGGCCGGGGGGGCCGGGGGCGGCTCCTGGGGGGGCTCGGGGGGCTCCTCCGGGGGGGGCGGCTCTGCTGGGGGGGCATTGAGGGGTCAGGGGGGGTCTGTGACCCCCAGACCCCAAATTAACCCCCACGGGACCCCCAGACCCCAAATTAACCCCCACGGGACCCCAGACCCCAAATAAACCCCCACAGGACCCCCAGACCCCAAATTAACCCCCACGGGACCCCAGACCCCAAATTAACCCCAATGGGACCCCCAGACCCCACTGAGGGACCCCCAGACCCCAAATTAACCCCCACGGGACCCCCAGACCCCCCAATAACCCCCATGGGGCACCCCCAGACCCACCCAGAACCCCCGAGACACCCCCAGACCCCCCAGCCCTGCCATGGGGCCCCCCTAAAACCCCCAATAACCACTACAGAGCACCCCCAGACCCCCCTCAAAAGACCCCAGACCCCCCAGTAACACCCCCAGACCCCCCAAACCCCATGAGACCCCCCCCAGACACCCCAAACCCCCCCCAAGCCCCCCCAAACCCCCCTCACCTGTTCCCCCAGCGCTCTCAGCCTCCTCCCTGTGCTCCTCCTGCTCCGGCACCACCTCGGGGGTCTCGGGCCCGGGGGTCTCGGGGGGTCCCGGGGGGGTCTCTGCAGCAGCTCCCCCACCCTGGGGGGGCCCGGGGGGCGGTGCCGGGGGTCCCGGGGGGGCCCCGCCCTGGGGGCGCCTCTCGGGGGGGGCCCCGAATTTCTCGTCGAGGCGTTTGAGCTTCTCGGCGCAGGCGGCGCGGCGCTGCTCGGCCATGCGGCGCTCCTCGGCCTCGCGGCGCCGCCGCGCCCGCGCCACGGCCTGCGACAGCTCGGCACAGCTCTGCCGGCGGCGCCGCCGCCACGCCTCGTCCTCGTCCTGCAGGTAAATCACCTGTGTGACACCTGTGTGACACCTGAATACACCTGTGTACTGCTACACCTGAGCTATGGACACCTGAGCTACAGCCACGGCCTGGGACAGCTCGGCACAGCTCTGCCGGCGGCGCCGCCGCCACGCCTCGTCCTCGTCCTGCAGGTGAGACACCTGAGTGACACACCTGAGCACACCTGTGTACAGCTATAGACACCTGTGATACACCTGTGATACCCTACAGACACCTGAGCTACAACCACGGCCTGGGACAGCTCGGCACAGCTCTGCCGGCGGCGCCGGCGCCACGCCTCGTCCTGCAGGTGAGACACCTGAGTGTACCTGCGACACACCTGAGCACACCTGTTTAACACCTGTAATACACCTGAGCACACCTGGGTACACCTGTAATACACCTGAGCACACCTGTGCTGCACCTATAATACACCTGAGCTCACCTGGGTACACCTGTAATACACCTGAGCACACCTGTGTCACACCTAAGCACACCTGTGCTACACCTGTAACACACCTGAGCACACCTGATGGCACCTGTGCTGCATCTGTAATACATCTGAGCACACCTGGGTACGCCTGAGCACACTTGTGTCACACCTGTAACACACCTGAGCACCTCTGTGTCATATCTGCATCACACCTGAGCACACCTGTGCTACACCTGTAACACACCTGACCACACCTGTGACCCCCCATGAGCACACCTGTGTCCCCCACATTTCCCCCTCACCCTCCCACCTGTCCCCAGGTGTGCCCTCCCCTCATGTGTCCCCAGGTGTGCCCCCCATCCCTCACCTGTCCCCACCCCTCACCTGTCCCCACCCCTCACCTGTCCCCACCCCTCACCTGTCCCCAGGTGTCCCCACCCCTCACCTGTCCCCACCCCTCACCTGTCCCCAGGTGTCCCCCCCCCTCACCTGTCCCCACCCCTCATCTGTCCCCAGGTGTGCCCCCCCACCCCTCACCTGCCCCCAGGTGTGCCCCCCTCACCTGTCCCCCCACCCCTCACCTGTCCCCAGGTGCTGCACTCACCGGGAGCTCGTTGGGCGTGGCCCAGCTGCCGCGATTGGGCGGCGGCGGCGGCGGGGGCGGGGCCCGGGTGGGCGGGGCCGGGCCCGGGGTGGGCGGGGCCTCCTTGGGCCCCTCCTGGGGGGAGGATTTGGGGGGCTCCTCCTTGGGGGGGGGTGGCGCCTCGGGGGGGGCCGGGGGCTGGTTCTCCTTCCTGGGGGGACACGGGGGGTCAGGGGGGGGTCCCAGGGGGGGTCTGGGGAGGGATCCCGCCCCTGATTTGGGTGGGGGGTCACGGGGGTTTGGGGAGGGGTCCCGCCCCTATTTTGGGCGGGGGTCTCACCCCTCGTCCTCCTCCTCCTCGTCCCTCCCGTCCTCCTCGTCGCTGAATTTCAGTTTCTCGCTGTAATCGACCTCCTCGTGGGCTCCTGGGGGGAAACGTGGGTGGGGGTCCCGTGCTGGGCCCTGAGACCCCCTGGAGACCCCTGGACCGCAAATCCCCCCAAAATCCCCCCACATCCCCCTAAATCCTCCCCAAATCCCCCTAAATCACCCCCAGCACCCCCCAAATCTCCCCAAAAACACACAATAATCCCCCCAACCCCCCCAAATTCCCCCCAAAACTCCCCAAAATCCCCCTCAAATCCCCCCACATCCTCCTAAATCCCCCCCAAATCCCCTAAATCCCCCCAAATCATGCCCCAAATCCCCCTGAATCCTCCCCAAATCCCCTGAAATCCCCCCCACATCCCCCTAAATCTCCCCCAATTCCCCCAGAGCCCCCTAAATCCTCCCCAAATCCCCTCTACATCCCCCTAAAACCCCCCAAATCACCCCAAATCCCCCTCAAATCTCCCCCAATCCCCCCTAAATCCCCCCCAAACCCCCCCAGCCCCCCGTTACCTGCCCAGCCCTCGTCGTTCTCCTGGTCCAGCTCATCGAACTCCCGCAGCTCGTCCTGGCGCAGGACGGGGGGCCGGGATGGGGGGGAGCCCCCCCGAGGGGGGCCTGGGGCTCCACGGGGACCCCCCGGCCGTGGGAACCTGGGGGGGACCCCAAAAACATCCTCAGGGGTTGTGGGGGGGAACGGGTGTGGGGGGGTTTGGGTTGGGGAGGGGGATTTGAGGTTTTGGGGTCCCCCAGATGGGATTTGGGGGGGTTTGGGGTTCAGTCTGGGTGTGGGGATGGTGGGGAAATGAGGTTTGGGGGTCCCAAGGGGATTTGGGGTCCCAGGGGTATTTGGGGTCCCAGGATTTGGGGTCCCAGGATTTGGGGTCCCGGGGAGTTTGGGGGTCCAGGGGGGATTTGGTGTCCCGGGGGGATTTGGGGTCCCAGGGGGATTTGGGGTCTCAGGAGGGATTTGGGGTCCCAGGATTTGGGGTCCGGGGGGGATTTGGGGTCTCAGGATTTGAAGTCCCGGGGGGATTTGGGGTCCAGGGAGATTTGGGGTCCCAGGATTTGGTGTCCAGGGGGGATTTGGGGTCCCAGGAGGGATTTGGGGTCCCAGGATTTGGGGTCCAGGGGGGATTTGGGGTCCCAGATTTGGGGTCCAGGGGGGATTTGGGGACCCCCACTCACCTCTGTGCGTCGGGGCCTCGGAAGGGCCCGTAGGGCGGCGGGAAGGGCAGGTACGGGGGGTACATCTGTGGGACACCCCAAAATCAGCCACGAGACCCCCAGAGACACCCCAAAATCAGTGGGGACCCCCCCAGGGGTGGGGCAGAGCCCCCCAGGGGGGTCAGCCCCTTGTTTTGTTTTTTTTTAAGGGGGTTTGGGGAGCATTTTTATTTTGGTTTTTTTGAGTTTTTTTTGGGGAAAGAGGAAATTTTTTGGGGTTTTTTTGGGGAGGGGGTTTTCTGGGGAGGGGGTTTGTTTGGGGTTTTTTTGGGGAAGAGAAATTTTCTGGGATTTTTTCTTTTTTTTCTTTGGGAAAAAAGAAATTTTTTGGAGGCGGAGAATTTTTGGGGTAGTTTTTTAGGGAGGAGCAATTCTTTAGGGAAAAGAATTTTTGAGAAGGGGGAATTTTTGGGGAGGGGGAATTTTTGGGGAGGGGGAATTTTGGGGAGGGGGAATTTTTGGGGAGGAGGAAATTTTTTGTGGAAACAGAATTTTTAGGGGGAATTTTTTGGGGGTTTTTTTTGAGGAGGGGAAATTTTTCTGGGGGGGAGGTTTTGAGGAGAATTTTTTTTGGGGAGGGGGTGTCCTGGGGTACTCACAAAGGGCGGCATCACCCCCCGGTACGGGGGGAAATGGGGGGGCCCGGGGGGGGCGGCCCCCCCTCCCTCGGCCGGCGGCTCCTCAGCCCCGCGGCCGTCCCGCCAGCTGCCCCCTGGGGGGCAAAAACGGGGGTCAGGGGGGGAAAATGGGGGTCGGGGGGGTAAAATGGGGGTCAGGGGGGGAAAACAGGGGGTCAGGGGGGTGGTAAAGGGGTTAAGGGGGGGCAAAAATGGGGTCAGGGGGGGAAAAACGGGGTCAGGGGGGGCAAAGAGGGGGTCGGGGGGGTAAAAATGGGGTCAGGGGGGTGGTAAAGGGGTCATGGGAGGGCAAAATCAGGGTCAGGGGGGGAAAAAATGGGGTCAGGGGGGTGGTAAATGGGTCAGGGGGGGGTCTTGAGGGGAGAAATGGGGTCAGGGTGGAATTGGGGGTCCCAGAGTGGGATTGGGGGTTTTGGGGTGGGGTTGGGGGTCCCGGGATGGAGTTGGGAGCTCCCATAGAAAATTTGGGGTGGGATTGGGAGCCCCCCCAGGGTGTTTTGGGGGGGGGTCGGGGGTCCCGAGGCAGGGTTGGGGATCCCAGGGCAAGGTGGGCTGGGCTGGGGGGTCCCAGGCTGGGCTCAGGGGTCCTGGGGCAGGGTGGGTTTGGGTTGGGGGTCCCAGGGGTGGGTCAGGGGTCCCAGGGCAGGCTCGGGGGTCCCGGGGGTGGGTCAGGGGTCTCGGGCCAGGCTCAGGGGTCCCAGGGGGTGGGGTCAGGGGTCCTGGGGGTGGGTCAGGGGTCTCGGGCCAGGCTCAGGGGTCCCGGGGGTGGGTCAGGGGTCTCGGGCCAGGCTCGGGGGTCCCAGGGGGTGGGGTCAGGGGTCCTGGGGGTGGGTCAGGGGTCCCGGGGCAGGGTGGGCCAGGCGGGTTTGGGTCGGGGGTCCCAGGGCAGGGTGGGGCGGGCTCGGGGGTCCCGGGGCAGGGTCAGGGGGGTGGTCACTCACCGTGGGGGCGGGGGCTCGGTGCGCGCCCACCCGACCCGTCGGCAGCGCCCCCCCGCTCGCGGCCGCCCCTCCCCCGCTCGGCGGCCGCCCCCAAACTGGGGAACTCCTCCCGCGAGAACCGGCCCGGGAGGGGGGGCGCTCTGGCACCTGGGGGGCACACGGGGGGTCAGGGGCGACCCCGGAACGTGGGGAGGGGGCTCGGGGACCCCCCACAGCTGGGGGCACCCACAAACCCCGGGGGAGGGGCCAGGGAGGGTCCCAAACTGGGGGGGGGTCAGAGCTCCCCCATAGCTGGGACCCCCCCAGACCCCAGGTCAGGGGTCAAAGACCCCCCAAACCCCAGGGGAAGGCTGAGGGAGGGTCCCAAACCAGGGGGTCTCAGAGCTGGGACCCCCCCAAACCCCAGGTCAGGGGTCAAAGAGGGTCCCAAACCCCAGGTCAGGGGTCAGGGACCCTCCCCAAACCCCAGGTCAGGGGTCAGGGAGGGTCCCCACAGTCCCCAAGGCCGTCCCAGGGCTGTCCCCACTCCCAGGGGGTCTCCCCAGTCCCAGGGGGGCTCCCCAGCCCCAGGTGGTCTCCCCAGCCCTGGGGGTCTCTCCCCACCCCCAGGGTCTCCCCAGCCCAGGTGGTCTCCCCAGCCCCGGGGGTCTCTCCCCAGCCCCGGGGGTCTCTCCCCAGCCCCAGGGGGTCTCCCCAGCCCCGGAGGTCTCTCCCCAGCCCCAGGTGGTCTCCCCAGCCCCGGGGGTCTCCCCAGCCCCAGGTGGTCTCCCCCCAGCCCCGGGGGTCTCTCCCCAGCCCAGGGGGGCTCCCCAGCCCCAGGTGGTCTCCCCAGCCCTGGGGGTCTCTCCCCACCCCCAGGGTCTCCCCAGCCCAGGGGGTCTCCCCAGCCCCGGGGGTCTCTCCCCACCCCCAGGGTCTCCCCAGCCCCGGGGGTCTCTCCCCACCCCCAGGGTCTCCCCAGCCCGGGGGTCTCTCCCCAGCCCGGGGGTCTCCCCAGCCCGGGGGTCTCTCCAGCCCTGGGGGTCTCTCCCCATCCCCGGGGGTCTCCCCAGCCCCGGGGGTCTCTCTCTCACCATCGGCGGGGGAACCGCTGGCCTGCGCCCAGGACTTTGCCGCGCTTGGCGGCGGGGGGGGGTTCTGTGGGGACAATTTGGGGAGGGGTCACAAACTGGGGGGGCTGTACGAGGTGGGGAGGGGTCTCGGGGAGGTTCAAGGGCTCTCAGGGGTCCCACCTCGGGGGTCCCCGGGGTCCGAGTCCCCCCGGGGCCGCTGCAGGGCGGCTGCGAATCCGGCGGTGACGGCGACGGTGGCGGGGGAGGGGCGGAGGGCTCGGAACTGGGGGGGGCAAGGGGGGGTCAGGGGGGGCTGGGGGAGGGGATGGAGACCCCCCGAGTGTCCCCCGGGACCCCCAGAGTGACCCGTGACCGGGGGTCAGTGGGGTCACTCTGGATGGTCCAGCTCGATGTGTCCAGACCCCCCCAGGACCACCCCAGTGTCCCCAAAACCCCCCAGTGTCCCCAAACCCCCCCAGTGTCCCCAAAACCCCCAGTGCCCCCAAACCCCCCAGGACCCTCCCCAGTGTCCCCAAACCCCCCCCAGTGTCCCCAAAACCCCCAGTGCCCCCAAACCCCCCAGGACCCTCCCCAGTGTCCCCAAACCCCCCCCAGTGTCCCCAAACCCCCCAGGACCCCCCCAGTGTCCCCAGACCCCCCAGTGTCCCCAAACCCCCCAGGACCACCCTTAGTGTCCCCAGACCCCCCCCCAGCCCCCCAAAGTCCCCCCACCTGAGGGGGTCAGGGGGGTCACTCTGGGCCCCCCCATCCTGGGATACCCCAAACCCCCTCCCCAACCACAGGGGTCATTCCAGCCCCCACCCCAGACCCTCCTCAGGCCCCCAAAGCCCCCCCAAAGACCCCCAAAGCCCCCCCAAAGACCCCCAAAGCCCCCCCAGAGCCCCCAGACCTGCGGGGGTCGGGGGGGTCGCTGCGGCTGGCCCATCCCGAGCCGTCTCGGGGCACCAGGGCCACGTTGGGGTCGTTCCCTTTGTTCTCGGCCTTCAGGCTCGGCAGGTGCGCGGGGGGGGGCATGCGCCGGGTGGGCACCTTGCCCAGGCTCTGCAGCCCATGGCGGGGGGCTCCTGGGGGGTATGGGGGCTGTGAGACCCCCTGAACAGCCCCCAAACCCCCCTGAGCTCCACTGAGACCACTGAACCTGCCCCCGCACCCAGCCCAGGCTCTGCAGCCCATGGCGGGGGGCGCCTGGGGGCAGGGGGGGGGGTGAGACCCCTGAGAGCCCCCTGAACCCCCTGAGCCCCCCAAACCTCCCTGAGATATCCCTGAAACCCCTGACCCCTGGTGAGACCCTCAAACCTCCCCCCGCACCCAGCCCAGGCTCTGCAGCCCAGGGCGGGGGTCTCACACAATGGAACCCACCACAACACACCTGAGGAGGGGTCCCACAAGCCCCCCAGAACCCCATGACCCCCCAAGCCCCACTATAGGGGGGGGTCACACAAGCAAAGACCCCAAAATGAAGACGCTGGGGATGCCACACCCCCTCCCTCCCCACCCAGAACCCCCAAATCCCCTCCTCATCCCAAGGATCCCCCCGCCAGTCCCCCCCAAACCCGGGGGTCCCGTACCGGAGGGCCGGGGGGGCTCCAGGGGCCGCCCCCGGTAGCTCTCACTGAGGCTCAGGCAGTTGTAGCGCCGGCCCCGCGCAGCCCGATCGCTCATGGCGCCGCATCGGCCGCGGGACCTGCGGGGGGGACACCGGGGGGTCACCGGGGGGTCACCGGGGGGATACCAGGGGGGTCACCAGGGGGGTCACAGGGCACCGGGGGGGGTCACCGGGGGGACACCGGGGGTCACCGAGCACCAGGGGGGGACACTGGGAGGGGCCACACCGGGCACCGGGGGGGGTCACACAGAGCACTGTGGGGGTCACCGGGGGAGACACTGGGGGGATCACAGGTCACCCGGGATGGGGGGGTCACTCTGGGAGGGGTCACACCGAGCACCGGGGGGACACACAGGGGGTTATACAGGGCACAGGGGGGGGTCACAGAGCACCGGGGGGGGTCAGACAGGGGGTCAGAGAGGGCACAGGGGGGTCACAGGGCACTGGGGGGGTCACCGGGGGAGACACTGGGGGGTCACCAGGGGGGTCACCGGGCACTGGGGGGTCACTCTGGGAGGGGTCACACCGAGCACCGGGGGGACACACAGGGGGTCATACAGGGCACGGGGGGGTCACAGGGCACTGGGGGGGTCAGACAGGGGGTCAGAGAGGGCACAGGGGGGGTCACACTGGGGGGTCACAGGGCACAGGGGGACACTGGGGGTCACACAGGGGGATTACCGGGCACCGGGGGGTCACCAGGGGGTGACACAGGGCACAAGGCGGGGGTCACCGAGCACCGGGGGACACCGGGAGGGGTCACACCGGGCACTGGGGGTCACACCGGGGGGGTCACCGGGCACTGGGGGGTCACTATGGGAGGGGTCACACCGGGCACTGGGGGGGTCACAGGGCACCGCGGGGGACAGAAGGGGGTCACACAAGGCATCGGGGGGACACTGGGGGGTCATATCGGGCACAGGAGGGGACAGACCGGCCACCGGGAGTGGACACCAGACAGGTCACCGGGCATTGGGGGTCACTCTGGGAGGGGTCACACCGGGCTGGGGGTCACACCGGGGGGGTCACCGAGCACCGGGGGGGTCAGACAGGGCACCGGGGGTGGACACTGAACAGGTCACCGGGCACTGGGGGGGACACCGGGGGGTCACCGGGCACTGGGGGGTCACTCTGGGAGGGGTCACACCGGGCCGGGGGTCACACCGGGCACTGGGGGGGGTCACACCGGCTCGGGGGGTTACCGTGAGGGGAAATACCGGGGCTCGGTAACACCGGGGGGGTCACACCGGGTCAGGGGTAACACCGCCCCGGGGGGGTCACACAGAACCGGGGGGGTCACACAGGACCGGGGGGGTCACACAGGACTGGGGGGGGGTCACACAGGACCGGGGGGGTCACACAGGACCGGGGGGGTCACACAGGACTGGGGGGGGGTCACACAGGACCGGGGGGGTCACACAGGACTGGGGGGGGGTCACACAGGACTGGGGGGGTCACACAGGACCGGGGGGGGTCACACAGGACCGGGGGGGGGTCACACAGGACCGGGGGTTCACACAGAACCGGGGGGGTCACACAGGACCCGGGGGGGTCACACCGGGCCGGGAGGGGTCACACAGGACCGGGGGGGTCACACAGGACCGGGGGGGTCACACAGGACCGGGGAGGGCCACACAGGACCGAGACACACCGGCACCGCCACACGCAGGGCCCACACCCCCGCCAGGCCCACAGAGAACCGGGAAAGGCCCCACAGGCCGCGCGGCCCCACCGGGAGCCCCGAGCCCACCGGAGCGCCCCGGGGGTTGGGCGGGGGGTCCCGGAGCCTCACGGGCCTCTCCCCCCCCTCTCCCCCTCCCCACAACGAGCCCCGCCCCGTTACCGGAGCCCCCCCGGCCCCGCCCCTCCCGTTCCCGGTCTGAGGGGGGGGGGGGGGGGGGGCCCTCGCCGTTCCAAGATGGCGGCGCCGCCTCGGCCCGGCCTGAGGGAGGGGAAACACGGGGACGGATCGGGGCCCCTCCCGCCGCCTCCCCCGGCCCCGTTACCGACCTGTCCGCCCCGGGCGGGCTCCGGCGGCGGCGGCTCCGCGCTCGGGGGCCGCGGGCGGGGCGGGCGGGCGCCGGATGGCGGCGGATTCCGCTGCCCCCCCCCTCCCTCCCTCCCTCCCTCAGACACGGCCCGCGGGGCCTCCCGCGCATGCGCCGCGCGCGGGGCGGGGCGGGGAAAAGGGGGCGGGGTTTGGGGCGGGGACGCGCCGCCATTGGCTGAAAGAGCCGCGCGGGCAAAACCAACGAGACGGGTTAAAGGGGGGGGAAGGCGGGAAAGGGGAAATCCCCCCCCCCCGTTCCCGCCCGGTGGATGGAGCGGCCCCGGCGGTGACGTCATTGCGAGGGGCGGGGACGGGAGGAGGCAGCGCCCCCTGGCGGCGGGAAGAGCCCGGCGGGGATGGTCGCCATGGAAACCGTGGGGGGGGAACTGGGGGGACTGGGAGGGACTGGGAGGGACTGGGGGGACTGGGAGGGGACTGGGAGGGACTGGGAGGGGATTTGGGGACACTGGGAGGGGACTGGGATGAACTGGGAGACACTGGGATGGACTGGGGGACACTGGGAGGGGACACTGGAGACACTGGGGACACCGGGAAGCCCCAGGGACATTCCCCCCGCTAAAAATAAAAACCCACAAAGTCTCGAAATGACGCCCCAGTTTCTCTTTATTGGGGTTTTCCACAATAAATTACAGACGGGGAAATAAATTACCGGCCCCGCCCACAACCGGCGGCTTTTTTTGGCCGTTTTTGTGCCATAAATATAAAAAAGTTCGTAAAAAAAAATTCATATAATTGTATAAAAAACTACAAGCTCCAGAAAATCCGTAACAAAGTCTATAAATAATACAATAAATATAATTTTTTAGCTTCTACAGTTCTATAGTTATTGAGTTTAGTTGTGTCTTCTGGTCCTGAGTGGTCCCAGTTGTGACCAGCTCGGGGGGATTTGGGGACCCCAAATCCATTTAACCCTTTACAGAGCCCAGTTCCCTCTGCCCTGATCAATCTCTGTGATCCCAAAGGATCCCAAATCCATTTTCCCCTTGACAGATCCTGATCCCAATTCACCCTGATCAATTGCTGACCCCAAATGACCCCAGACCCATTTAACGTTTAACAGATCCTGATCCCAATTGTCCCTGATCAATCATTCTGACCCCAAATGATCCTAAATCCATTCACTCCTTAACAGATCCCAATTCCATCTGTCTCTGGTCAATCATTCTGATCCCAAATGAGCCCAATCCCATTTTAGGGAACTGCCTCCTTCTCTGTGACCCCTAATCCACCCCTGTAACCCCAAATCCACACTCTGTACCCCCTAATCCACCCCCAGCATCCCCAAATCCCATCCCCAGGGTTCCAGGACCCCCATAACTCACCCCAGGACCCCCTAATCCACCCCCAGCACCCCAAAATACGCCTGCCCGGCCCCATGAAGATCCAAAAACCTCCCTGCCGAGGTGGTGGCCGCCAGCTGGTCCCCCTGTACCCCCGTAACTCACCCCCATAGCCCCTTTACCCCCCTAATCCACCCCAGGACCCCCTAATCGACCCCCAGCACCCCGAAATACGCCTGCCCCGCCCCGTGCAGATCCAGGAACCTCCCGGCCGAGGTGGTGGCCGCCAGCTGGTCCCCTTTACCCCCATCCCACTCCCATTTACCCCCATCCCTGGGGTCCCAGGACCCCCTAACTCACCCCAGGACCCCCTATAGCCCCCTAATCGACCCCTAGGACCCCGAAATACGCCTGCCCGGCCCCATGGAGATCCAAAAACCTCCCCGCCGAGGTGGTGGCCGCCAGCTGGTCCCCGTTACCCTGTACCCCCGTACCCCCAGCACCCCATAACTCACCCCAGGACCCCCTGGACCCCCTATACCCCCACCCTGAGGGTCTCAGGACCCCCTAATCCACCCCCAGCACCCCAAAATACGCCTGCCCCGCCCCGTGCAGATCCAAAAACCTCCCAGCCGAGGTGGTGGCCGCCAGCTGGTCCCCTTTACCCCCATCCCCATACCCCCAGGACCCCATAACTCAACCCAGGACCCCCTATACCCCCTGTACCCCCAAATCCAGCCCCTAATCGACCCCCAGCACCCCGAAATACGCCTGCCCCGCCCCGTGCAGGTCCAGGAACCTCCCCGCCGAGGTGGTGGCCGCCAGCTGGTCCCCTTTACCCCCATCCCACTCCCATTTACCCCCATCCCTGGGGTCCCAGGACCCCCTAACTCACCCCAGGACCCCCTAATCGACCCCCAGCACCCCGAAATACGCCTGCCCGGCCCCATGGAGATCTAAAAACCTCCCCGCCGAGGTGGTGGCCGCCAGCTGGTCCCCTTTACCCTGTACCCCTATAAACCCTGTACCCCCTAATCCACATTCAGGACCCCCTATGACCCCTAATCGACCCCCAGCACCCCAAAATACGCCTGCCCGGCCCCATGAAGATCTAAAAACCTCCCGGCCGAGGTGGTGGCCGCCAGCTGGTCCCCGCGGCGCAGCAGGAACACGGCCCCCTGGTAGAGGGACTCTGCCCAGAGCCCCCCGCGGCTCCCGGCCCCGCAGACGGAGCGTGCCGCCCGCAGCAGGGGCACGTCCCGGGGGTACTCGGGGGACAGGCGGGACACGGCCAGGCGCAGGGGCCGCCCCGGGGAGCGCGGGGGGCAGCGCCAGCCCTGGAAGGCGGCGGCGGCGTAGACGAAGTAAAGGCCGTCCCGGGGGACCACCAGGCGGTTCCCGCGCAGACGGACCCCGTTCCGGACCAGCGCCGGCGCCACGTCGGCCTCCCACACCAGGGAGCGCCGGGGGGACGGCCAGGAGGAGGCTGGGGGAGAAATGAGGGGTTAACATCATTAACATACCCTAAAATATCCAAAACATATCCCAAAGTGTCCTAACAAACCCCAAAATCCCCGTCTCCCACACCAGGGAGCGCCGGGGGGACGGCCAGGAGGAGGCTGGGGGGGAAAACAGGGGGTTAGAGACCCAAAAAATATCATAAAGTGTCCAAAAAATATCCTAATGTATCCCAAAAATATCCTAAAGTGTCCTAACAAACCCAAACATCCCCGTCTCCCACACCAGGGAGCGCCGGGGGGACGGCCACGACGAGGCTGGGGGGAGAAATAGGGGGTTAACATCATTAATATATCCCTAAGTATCCAAAAAATATCATAAAGTGTCCTAAAAGTGTCCTAAAGTGACCCAAAATCCCCGTCTCCCACACCAGGGAGCGCCGGGGGGACGGCCACGACGAGGCTGGGGGGAGAAATAGGGGGTTAACATCATTAATATATCCCTAAGTATCCAAAAAATATTATGAAGTGTCCTAAAAGTGTCCTAAAGTGACCCAAAATCCCCGTCTCCCACACCAGGGAGCGCCGGGGGGACGGCCACGACGAGGCTGGGGGGAGAAATACGGGATTAACATCATTAATATACCCTAAAGTGTCTGAAAAATATCCTAAAGTATCCCAAAAGTGTCCCAAAGTGACCCAAAATCCCCACCAGGAGGCTGAGGGGGGGAGAAACGAAGGGTTAATGTCTCTAAAATATCCTAAAATATCAAAAAAAATACCCTGAAGTATCCTTAAAATGTCCTAAAGTATCTAAAAAATACCTAAAATAGCAAAGTGAACCCAAAAAAACCCCAAAATGAACCCAAAAATCCCCCCCTCCCACCCCAGGGTGACACCAGGAGGAGGCTGGGGGGGGAAATGAGGGATTAGAGACTGGAAAAATATCCTAAAGTGTCCAAAAAGTACCAAAAAATATCCCAAACTGTCTTAAAAATACAATAAAAATTCTCTAAATGCAAAGAAAATCCCCAAAATGCAAAAAAATGTCCCAAAAATACAAAAATAATTCCCAAAAATATCGAAATTAACCCTAAAAAATCCCCTCCTCCCACCCCAGGGAGCCCCAGGAGGAAGTTGGGGAGGGAAATGACGAGTTTGGTTCCCTGAAATACCAAAAAAAACCCCAAAATTCTGCACCAGGAAATTCAGTGGGGACGGGTGGGAGGAGGCTGGGGGAGAAACAGGGTCAGGATTCCTGAAAAAACCAAAATAGCCTAAAAATATCCCAAAGTATCTCAAAAATATCCCAAAGTGTCTCAAAAAATACCCCCCAAAATTCCCTAAAATATCAAAATGAATCAAAAATCCCAAAATCAGCCCAAAAATCCCCAAATTAACCAACAAAACACAAAATGAACAAAAAAAAAATCCCAAAATGAGCCCAAAAATACCAAAATTAACCAACTAAATCCAAAATTACCCCAAGAAATCCCAAAATGAGCCCAAAAATCCCAAAATTAACCAACAAAATCCAAAATTAACCCCAAGAAATCCCAAAATGAGCCCAAAAATACCAAAATTAACCAACAAAATCCAAAATTAACCCCAAGAAATCCCAAAATGAGCCCAAAAAACCCCCAAATGAAGCAAAAAAATCCCAAAATTGAAGCCAAAAATTCCAAAATGAACCCAAAAATCCCCAGTGTCCCCCCAATGTCCCCAATGTCCCCAATGTCCCCCCAGTGTCCCCAATGTCCCCAATGTCCCCAATGTCCCCCCAATGTCCCCAATGTCCCCAAGTGTCCCCAGTGTCCCCCCAATGTCCCCAGTCACTCACCCACGACATGAGCAGCAGGTTTGTCCCCTCTCGTCACCTGGGGCAGCCCTGGGGACACCAAAGGGGGAATTGGGGACATTGGGGACACCGGGGGGGTCCCCACGGGGAGGGGGTGGGCCCAAGGGGACAGGGGGACATGGGGGGGGGCCCAAAGGGGACATTGGGGACACACAGGGGGGGCTCAGGGGGGGGGCCCAAAGGGGACATTGGGGACACAGGGGGGGCTCAGGGGGACACTGGGGGTGGCCCAAAAGGGACATTGGGGACACACAGGGGGGGCTCAGGGGGGGTTGGTGGCCCCAAAGGGGACATTGGGGACATGGGGGGGGTCCCAAAGGGGGACAGGGGGACATTGGGGACACAGGGTGGGGGGCTCAGGGGGGTCACTCACCAGGAACAGCCGGGACAGGCATCGCCGAGGGGTCCTGGGGGGACACAGAGCGGTCAGGAGGGGACAGGGGACATGGGGGGGACAGGAGGGGACACGGGGGGTCCTGGGGGGACACAGAGCCATCACTGAGGGGACGCAGGGGGGACAGGGGACAGAGAGGGGACATTGGGGGGACACAGAGGGGACACAGAGGGGACGTGGGGGGACAGGAAGGGACACAGGGGACAAATGAGGAACACACGGAGGGGACATTGGGGGACACAAGGGACAGGAGGAGACACAGAGGGGACATAGAGAGACATGGGGGACACACAGGGGGACACACAGGGGACATGGGGGGACATAGAGGGGACATGGGGGACCCAGCGGGGACACCGAAAGGACATGGGGGGGTCAGAGGGGACACACAGGGAACACAGGGGGGACACAGGAGGACACAGAGGGGTCAGAGAGGGGACATTGGGGGACATGAGGGACAGGAGGGGACACAGAGGGGACACAAAGAGACACGGGGTACACAGGGGGGACACAGCGGGGACAAAAAAGGGACACAAAAGGGACACAGAAGGGACAGGAGAGGACATGGAGGGGACACAGAGGGATATGGGGGACACAGGGGACACAAAGATGACACAAAGGGGACATGGGGGAGCCAGAGGTGACACAGAGGGGACACAAAAGGGACACAGG
Organism: Zosterops lateralis; assembly: GCF_965231275.1. Taxonomy (NCBI): domain Eukaryota; kingdom Metazoa; phylum Chordata; class Aves; order Passeriformes; family Zosteropidae; genus Zosterops; species Zosterops lateralis. The sequence continues at coordinate 2,146,851 of NC_139795.1, forward strand.
GGGACACACAGGGGGACACAGAGGGGACACAGATGACACAGAAGGGACACAGGGGACACAGAGGGGACACAAATGACACAAAAAGGCCACAAAAAGGCTCCGTACCTGTCGGGGCAGGCGAGTGGCAGCCCCGGGGCTCACGGGCACCCCCAGCAGCAGCAGCACAGACACCACCAGCACCCCGGGGACACCGACGTGGGTGACACCGGGGACACCGGGGACACCGGGGACACCGGGGACACCGGGGACAGCCGGGGGGGGCCCGGCCATGGCCGTTCTGAGCCCGCCCGGCCCCCCCAGGGCCCTTTAAGGCCCCCCCGGCCCCCGCAGGGGCTGGGAAAGGGAAACCCCAAGCGGGGGAGGAGTTCAACTGAAATTTGGGGAGTTTGGGGGGTCTTTTCTTCCCTTTCCCCCCACCCCAAAATCCCCCCAAAGGGAAATCAGAGCTGCTGCCTCACCCTCTCCTCAAATTAATTAATTATCGTCTCATTAATAGTGTTATTAATTGTTTCCCCGCCCCTTTTTGGTTTTTTTTCCGTGGTGGGAAAACCCGGCGGGGGCGGGGGGAGGATGTGACACCCCCCCCCCAAAAAAAAAAAAAAAAAGGAACTGAACGAAAAAGGTCCCAAAAAAAACCCCCCAAAAGCCGGGGAGGCCCCAAAACCGCCCGAGGGGAACCCGAAACCAGCGCGGGGGAGGCGGAAAATCCGGGGGGGCCCGAAAATGGGACAGGAACTGGGGGAGGGGCCGAAAATCCGGCTAAAAACGGCACAAAATCCGCCCGAAAATTATCACAGAGACCCCAAAAAAAAATCTCAGAGGCCCCAAATCCCCCCCAGGGCCCCCAAATCCTCCCCCCAAAAAATCTCAGAGCCCCCAAATCCCACAAAAAATTATTTCAGAGTCCCCAAATTCCCCCCCAGGAAAATCTCAGAGCTCCCAAAAAAAATCTCAGAGTCCCCAGAAAAACGCAAAAATATTTCAGAGTCCCCAAATCCCCTCAGGGCCCCCAAATCCTCCCCCAAAAAAATGTCAGAGCCCCCAAATCCCCCCAAAAATTATTTCAGAGTCCCCAAATCCTCCCCCAAAAAATCTCAGGGCCCCCAAATCCCCCCCAGGGCCCCCAAATCCCCCCCAAAAAATCTCAGAGCCCCTAAATCTCTCTGGGGGGTCCCAAACCCCCTTTTTTATTCCCCTTTAAGTCTCAGTTCATTTCAGAACCTCCAAATCTCAGTTTTGGGGGGTCTTTAAAGCCCCCCCAGAAATAATTTAAGTTTTTTCTTTTATTTTGGAGTCCCCACATCCGTTTGGGGGGGATTTTCGGGTCTTTTTCAGGTTTTTTTTTTCTCCTTTTTTGGGCTCCCACGTCCCGAACTGCTCCAGGTTTGGATCTGGGGGGGAGGAAAAGGGCTGGGACCCCTCCCCAGGGTGGGGGGAGCCCCAAAATCCCTCCTGACCCCCCCGGGATGAGAATTTGGGGGTCCTGGGGGAGGTTTTGGGGGTCCTGGGAGGATTTTTGGGATCCCAGGAAGGTTTTTGGGGGTTCCAGGGGGAATATTTGGGATCCCGGGAGGAGATTTGGGGTCCTGGGAGGGGATTTGGGGGACCCAGGAGGATTTTTTGGGATCCCAGGAAGGTTTTTGGGGATCCCAAGAGGGTTTGGGGGTCCCGGGAGGGTTTTGGGGGGGTCCAGCAGGATTTTTGGGGACCCCAGGAGGGTCTTGGGGGATCCTGAGATAATTTTTGGGGGTCCCGGAGGGTTTTGGGGGGTCCTGGGGGGGTCTCCCCGCGGTCCTCACCGGAAGTGGCCTCAGGGCAGACCGGAAGTGACCTCAGGGCGGACCGGAAGTGGCCTCAGGGCGGACCGGAAGTGCTGCCGAGTCAGGGCGGAAGCCGCCCTGGGCTGTGACAGCGCCCCCTGGCGGAGCGGAGGATCCGAGGAGTCACGGTTAAAAGTCACCGGGGGAGCGACACCCCCCAAACTCCTCCCCAAATTCAGGGGTCCCCGTCCCAAACCCCCCCAGACTCACCGTGGGGGCGAGAGGGGGCGGTCCAACCCCGATTCCTCCGCGGGGGTCTCTGAGGGCGGCACCGGGGGCTTTGGGGGGTCCCGGGGGTCTCACGGCGGGGACTCGGAGGGTCTCATAGGGGGTCCCGGGGGGCTCATGGGGGTCCTGGCGGGCTCAGGGGGGTCCCGGGGGTCTCACAGCAGGTCCCGGAGGGCTCCCGGGTCTTTGGGGGTCTCGGGGGTCTCAAGGTGGTTTTGGGGCTCTCAGGGGGCTCTCGGGGGTTTGGGGGGGGGTCCTGGAGGTCCCAGGGCGGGTCCCGGGGGGCTCGGGGGGGTCTCAGGGCGGTTTCGGGGCCCTCAGGGGGCTCTCGGGCGGGTCCCACCTCTCCATGTACTCCCTCAGCCGGATCTCCCACCCCCGCGCCTCCTCCTCGGACCGAAACCTCCCCTGGACCCTCCCCTGGACCCTTCCCCTGTTCCTCCCCGAGCCCCCCGCGCCCCCCCGGTCCCCCCTCGGTGATTTTGGGGGTCCCGCCACCGCCGCCGCGTCCCCGGGCCCGAAATGCGTCACCCGGGGTCTCCCCCGGCGCCCCCAGCCCAGCCCGGCCCGGTCCCGTTTGAGCTCCGTGGGCACCGGGAGGCGCCGCCCGTTCCCCGCCGGGCCCAGCCCGGCCCCGGCCCAGCCCGCCCGGAGCATGAGCCGGTAACCGGGACCGGCCCCGAGAACCGGGGGGGGCTCGGGAGGAGACCCCAGACCCAAAAGGTGCGCGGTGGAGCGGCCGTGGCGGGCGGGGGGGTCGCGGAACCAGGAGCCGCAGGTGCGGCAGAAATGGGGAGAGTCCTCTGTGCTGCGGGGAGGAAAAAATTACCGGGGGATTAATTAATTACCGGGTAATTAATTAATTAATTAATTAACGGGAAAGGGGGGCTTAGACCCACTTGGGTTGTTTTTCCTCCTCTCCCGGCGGCTCCCGGGGGGTCTCGCCCTCAGCGATCAGACTCTCGTAGAAGCTCCGCGCCTCCTCCCCGGGATCGGCGGCGGCGGTGACCGGGGCCGGTCCCGAGAGCGGCGGCGGCTCCTCCTCCCGCAGCCGCCCGTCCCTCCAGCGGCCGGCCTGGTCCTGGCCCCGGCGGAAGGCGATCAGGGCCATGCGGGGGGCGGTTTGGGGGGTCCCGGGGCCGGTTTGGGGGTCCCGGGGGGTCTCGGGGGGTCCCGCCCGGTTCCCTCCGCCGCCACCGGAAGTCGCCACAGGACAGCGGAGCCCCCACGTGACCCCAGCGCGAGCTCTGATTGGCCGATCCAGGCGCGCGCCCCCAAATCCGGGCGGAAGCGGCGGCGGAACCGAGCGCTGATTGGTCGGTACCGCCGAGTGGGCGTGGTTAGAAGCGGATATTCCGGGAGGAGAACGGTGATTGGGTGATCCCGGCGGAGGGGGCGGGGCTCGGGGCGGAAGCGGCGGCTGCGCGTGCGCGGATCGTGCCCGGAGCGCCCCTCAGGCGGCGGGTCAGGCCCGGGGGGAACCGGGGGGTCTTGAGGGGATTTTGGGGGGAACGAGGGGGATTTTGGGGGTCCCTCAGCGGGGCTTGAGGTCCCTGAGGCCGGTCGAAGCGGCCTCGGGGGCGATTCGGGGATCTCCGGGCCCAGGGGGGACCGGGAGGGAACCGGGGGGGAACCGGGGGGCTCTGAGGGGAAACCGGGGGATCTGAGGGGATTTTGGGGTCCCTCAGAGGGGCTCGGGGTCCCCCAGGCCGGGGAGATGCGGTTGGAGCCGCCTCGGGGGCGATGAGGGGCCCGGGGCGGTTTTTGGAGGTCCCGGTGGGTTCTTTGGGGTGGATTTTTCGGGGTGTCCCGGGGCAGTTTTTGGGGGTCTCACACCCCATTTCCCCCCCCAGAGCCGGGACCATGAGCAGCTCCGAGGAGGTGTCCTGGATCTCCTGGTTCTGCGGCCTCCGCGGGAACGAGTTCTTCTGTGAGGTGGGGACACCCCTGGGACCCCCAAATAAACCCCCAAATACCCCCTGAGACCCCCAAATACCCCCTGAGACCCCCTGGGACAGCCCCAAATAACCCCTGAGACCCCCCTGGACCCCCTGAGACCCTCCTGAGACCCCTGGACAGCCCCAAATACCCCCTGGATCCCTCAGAACGTCCCTGAGATCCCCCTGGACACCCCCTGAGACCCCCAGGACAGCCCCAAATACCCTCTGGACCCCTGAGAGCCCCCAGAGACCCTCTGGATGCTCCTGAGAGACCCAAGAGACCCCCGGGACAGCCCCCAAATCCCCCCTGGAGACCCCCAGGACATCTGGATACCCCCTTGGACCCCTGAGAGACCTCCTGGACACCCCTAAATACCCCCAGGAGACCCCCAGACCCCCCCCCAAAATCCCTGAGAGACCCCCAGACACCCCTGGCCACCCCCAGACCCCCCAAACCCCCTGCACACCCCCCCAAACCTCCCCCTCAAGCCCCCCAGACACCCTGAACCCCCCCAAACCCCCCTTTAAACCCTCAAACCTGACCCCCAAACCCTCCCAGACCCCCTGAACGCCCCCAGACCCCCCTGAACACCCCAAAATCCCCCAGAATCCCCCCAAATCCTCTTTAGAGCCCCCCCAAACTGCCCCAGAACACCCCGAAATCCCCCTGACACCCCCCCAAACCCCCCTAAACTTGCCCCCAGACCCCCCAAATCCCCTCAGAGCCCCCCCAGAGCCCCCAAACCTGCTCTCCAAAGCCCCCAGCCCCCCATTTCCCCCCCAGGTGGACGAGGATTACATCCAGGACAAGTTTAACCTGACGGGGCTCAACGAGCAGGTGCCTCACTACAGACAGGCCCTGGACATGATCCTGGACCTGGAGCCTGGTACGGCCTGGGGGGGGGGGTTTGGGGGGCTCAGGGGGGTTTTGGGGGCCTCAGGGGGTTTTGGGGCAGTTTAGGGGGACTGGGAGAAGTTTGGGGGAGTTCTGAGGGGGTTGGGGGGGATTTGGGGGGCTCTAAAGGGGATTTTGGGGGGCTCTGAGGGGATTTGGGGGGATTTTGGGGGGATTCTGGGGAGTCTGAGCGGGTTTAGGGGATTGAGAGGGATTTTTGGGGGGCTCTGAGGGGATTTGGGGGGCTTTTGGTGGTCTCAAGGGGCTCAGGGGCGTCTGGGGGGTGCTCAGGGAGGTTTTGGGGGTCTCAGGGGGTGCTCAGGGGGGTCTGGGGCTCTCAGGAAGGTTTTGAGGGTCTCAGGGAGGTTTTGGGGATCTCAGGGGGGTCTTAGGAGGCTCTGGGGGGTCTCAGGGGGGTTTGGGGGGGGTCTCAGGGGGCTCTGGGGGGTTCTAGGGGTCTCTGGAGGTCTCAGGGGGGTTTTGAGGGTCTCAGGGGGCTCTGGGGGCTCTCAGGAGTTCCAGGGGGGTTTGGGGGGTCTCAGGGGGATTTTGGGGATCTCAGGGGGTTCTGGGGGGTGTCAGAGGGGTCTGGGGGTGCTCAGGGGGCTCTGGGTGGTCTCAGGGGGGGCTCAGGGGGATTTTGGGGGTCTCTGGGTGGTCTCAGGGGGCTCTGGGGGCTCTCAGGAGTCTCAGGGGGCTCTCAGGGGGTCCCCAGCCCTGCTCTAACCCCCCCATTGCCCCCTCCCCAAACAGACGAGGAGCTGGAGGACAACCCCAACCAGAGCGACCTGATCGAGCAGGCGGCCGAGATGCTCTACGGGCTGATCCACGCGCGATACATCCTCACCAACAGGGGCATCGCGCAGATGGTGGGGCCTGGGAGACCCCTGAGCCCCCCTGAGCCCCCCCAAAACATCCCCGGGACCCCCAAACCCCCCTGTGCTCCCTGAGCCCCATGGGACCCCCCGGAGAGCCTAGAGCCCCCTGAGCCCCTTCCTCATCCACACCCGATACATCCTCACCAACAGGGGGATCGCGCAGATGGTGGGGCCTGGGAGACCCCTGAGCCCCCCAAAACTGCCCTGAGACCCCCTGAGCCCCCTGAGAGCCCTGAGCCCCATGGGACCCCCCTGTGCTCCCCAAACACCATCCTGATCCACACCCGATACATCCTCACCAACAGGGGGATCGCGCAGATGGTGGGGCCTGGGAGACCCCCCTGAGACCCCCAAACATTCCTGAGAGCCCCCAGAGCCCCCCAAATATCCCTGAGAGCCCCCTGAGCCCCCTCAGACCCCCGAGGGACCCCTAGACCCCTGAGGGAGCCCCCTAAGACCCCCCACGACCCCCTGAGACCGTCACTGACCCCCCCAAACCCCCCCCAGACCCCTGAGGCCCTGAGGGACCCCCCCCAAAATCTCCTTGAGACTCTCCTGGGACCCCCAAGACCCCCTGGGACCCCCCTAACCCCCCCTGAACTCCCCAAAACCTCCCTGAGAGACCCCCCTGAGCCCCCTCAGACACCCCCAAAACCCCCGAGGCATCCCCAGGACCCCCCAAAACCTCCCTGAGACCCCCCAAACCCCCCCAGGACCCCCCCAGGACCCCCCTGACCCCCCATTTTCCCCCCACAGCTGGAGAAATACCAGCAGGGAGATTTCGGGTACTGCCCCCGGGTGTACTGTGAGAACCAGCCCATGCTGCCCATCGGTACGGGGGGCACTGGGGGGGCTGGGAGGGGATTGGGGGGCACTGGGAGGGGTTTGGGGGGACTGGGAGGGGTTTGGGGGGGATTGGGAGGGACTGGGAGGGTCTCAGGGGTCACTGGGAGGGGTTTGGGAGGGACTGGGATGGACTGGGAGGGGTCTCAGGGGGATTTGGGGGGTTTTGGGGGGACTGGGAAGGGATTGGGAGGGACTGGGAGGGTCTCAGGGGTCACTGGGAGGGGTTTGGGATGGACTGGGAGGGGTCTCAGAGGGATTTGGGGGGTTTTGGGGCACTGGGAGGGGTTTAAGGGGTTCTGAGGAGGTTTGGGGGGATTTTGAGCGTCTTTAAGGGGGTCTCTCGGGGATTTTTGGGGATTTTTGGGGGGTCTCGGGGATTTTGGGGGCACTGGGAGGGACTGGGGGGGATTGGGAGGGAGTTTTTTTGGGGGGGTTTGGACCAGTTTTTTTGGGGGGGTTATTTGGGATTTTTTGGGGGTTTTTTTGGGGATTTTTAGGGGGTATTTTTTGGGGTTTTTTTGGGAATTTTGGGGAGGGGGGATTAGACCAGTTTCAGGTACATTATTTGGGGTTTATTTGGGATTTTTTTGGGCATTATTTGGGATTTATTTGGGATTTTTGGGGGGGATTGGGCCAGTTTTTGGGGGTTATTTGGCTCCCACTCCCTGTGGGGTTTTATGGGGATTTATTTGGGATTTTTTGGGGGGTTATTTGGGATATTTTGGGTTTTTTTTCAGCGTGTTATTTGGGGTTTTTTGGGAGATATTTTTGGGGTTTATTTGGGATTTTTTGGCCGTTTTGGGCTGGTTTGGGGGCCATTATTCGGGTTTTTTGGTGTCTATCCCCCCCTCTCCCCCACCCCGAATTGAGGAGGGGTCTCCCGCCCCCAGGGCTGTCAGACATCCCCAGGGAGGCCATGGGGAAGCTCCACTGCCTTAGTTGGGATTATTTGGGGGGATTTATTTGGTATTTTTGGAGAGGTTTTTTTGGGATTTATTTGGTATTTTTGGGGGGTATTTTTTGGGGTTTATTTGGGGATTTTTTTTGGTGGTTTTGCACCAGTTTTAGGCGCATTATTTGGGGTTTATTTGGGATATTTTGGGGGGTTTTTTTGTGGTTTATTTGGGATTTTTTGAGGTTTATCCTCTTCCCCTCCCCTCGAGCCCTCCCCTCTCCCCTTCCTCGGATTGAGGAGGGGTCTGGTGCCCCCAGGACATGGGGAAGGCTCCACTGCCTTAGTTGGGATTATTTGGGCCTGGTTTTTGGGGTTTTTTGGGGGTTTATTGGGCATTTTTTGGGACATTATTTGGGTTTTATTTGGTATTTTTGGGGAAGGTTTTTTTTGTTTATTTGGGATTTTTTGAGGGTATTTTTGGTGGTTTATTTGGGGATTTTTGGGGGGTTTGGGGCCAATTTTGCGGCCATTATTTGGGATTTTTGGGGTTTTTTTTGTGGTTTATTTGGGATTTTTTGGTGTCTATCCCCTCCCCCTCCCCTGGGACCCTCTCCCCTGCCCTTCCCCGAATTGAGGAGGGGTCTCCCGCCCCCAGGCCTCTCAGACATCCCCGGGGAGGCGATGGTGAAGCTCTACTGCCCCAAGTGCATGGACGTTTACACGCCCAAGTCGTCGCGGCACCACCACACGGACGGCGCCTACTTCGGCACCGGCTTCCCGCACATGCTGTTCATGGTGCACCCCGAGTACCGCCCCAAGCGCCCCGCCAACCAGTTCGTGCCCAGGTGGGTCAGAGAACCTCAAATCCACCCAAAAAATCCCCAAATCCTGAAAAAAACCCCGAGAAAATCCGCCCCAAAAAACCCAAAATCCCCCTAAAAACCCCCGAGTGCCGCCCCAAGCGCCCCCCAAACCAGTTCGTGCCCAGGTGGGTCAGGAGGGGCTCAAAGTCCCCAAAATCCCAAAAAAAATCCTGAAATTCCTGTGAAAACCCCGTGAAAAACGGCCCCAAAACCCCAAAATCCCCGTAAAAAACAGCCCCAAAACCCCCCGAGTGCCGCCCCAAGCGCCCCGCCAACCAGTTCGTGCCCAGGTGGGACAGAAAAACACCGAAATCCTGAAAATCCCCCAAAAAATCCCTGAAATCCCCAAAAAAATCCCAAAATTCCTGTGAAAATCCTGTGAAAAATGGCCCCAAAACACCACAAATCCCCCGAGTGCCGCCCCAAGCGCCCCGCAAACCAGTTCGTGCCCAGGTGGGAGAAATGAGCCTAAAAATCCCCAAAATCCTGAAAAAAACCCCGTGAAAAACGGCCCCAGGAATCCCAAAATCCCCCTAAAATCCCCCGAGTACCGCCCCAAGCGCCCCCAAACCAGTTTGTGCCCAGGTGGGAGAGAAAAACACCAAATCCTGAAAAAAATCCCTGAAATCCCCAAAAAAATCCCGAAATTCCTGTGAAAATCCAGTGAAAAACGGCCCCAAAAAACCCAAAATTCCCCTAAAAAACCCCGAGTGCCGCCCCAAGCGCCCCCCAAACCAGTTCATGCCCAGGTGGGAGAAATGAGCCTAAAAATCCCCAAAATCCTGAAAAAAACCCTGTGAAAAACGGCCCCAAAAAACCTAAAATCCCCCGAGTCCCGCCCCAAGCGCCCCAAACCAGTTCGTGCCCAGGTGGGAGAGAAAAACACCAAATTCCCCAAAAAAATACCTGAAATCCCAAAAAAAATCCCGGAATTCCTGTGAAAAACAGCCCCAAAAAACCCAAAATCTCCCTAAAATCCCCCAAGTCCCGCCCCAAGCGCCCCAAACCAGTTTGTGCCCAGGTGGGAGAGAAAAACCCTGAAATCCTGAAAAAAACCCCCAAAAAATCCTGAAATTCCTGTGAAAATCCAGTGAGAAATGACCTCAAAAAACCCAAAATCCCCCTAAAAAACCCCCGAGTGCCGCCCCAAGCGCCCCCAAACCAGTTCGTGCCCAGGTGGGAGAAATGAGCCTCAAAACCCTCAAATTCCTGAAAAAACCCAAAAATCCGGAAAAAAAACCCCCAAATTCCAATGAAAATCCAGTGAGAAATGGCCCCAAAATCCTCAAAAAAACCCAAAAACATGAGAAATGGTCCAAATCCCTTTTTCTCCCCAAAATCTCCATTTTTTTCCCCAAAAAATCTCCTTTTTTCCCCCAAAATCCCTGTTTTGTCCCAAAAATCCCCATTTTTTCCCCCAAACCCCGTTTTTTTCCCGCAAATGTAATTTATTTATCCCCAAATTCATTTTCTTTTCCCATAAATACCATTTCCCCCCAAAAAAAACCCATTTTTTTCTCCAAAATTTCTATTTTTTCCCCCCAAAAATCCCATTTCTTCCCCTAAAAACCTTTATTTTTCCCCCAAAAATCACATTTTTTTTCCCCAAAAACCCATTTTTTATCCCCCAAACCCCATTTTTTTTCCCCGAAATCCCATTTTTTCCCCCCAAATTTCTATTTTTTCCCTAAAAACTTTTATTTTTCCCCCATTTGCAGGCTGTACGGGTTCAAGATCCACCCCATGGCGTACCAGCTGCAGCTCCAGGCCGCCAGTAACTTCAAGAGCCCCGTCAAGACCATCCGCTGAGAGCCCCAAAAACCCCCAAAATCACCCCAAAAACTCCCCAAAAACACCCCAAAACCGCCTGGAAAACACAATAAAGAGATTTGGGCTGAAAATTGGAGAGTTTAGGGTTTTTTTGGGGAATTTTGGGGATTTTTTTGGGGGGGATTTTGGGGTGGTTTCAGCAGTTTTGGGGGTGGTTTAATTTAATTTAATTTGGGGGATTTTTGGGCTGGTTTTGGGGCTGGTTTGGTGGATTTTGGGCAATTTTGGGGGATATTTCAGCAGCTTTGGGGGTGGGTCAATGGAATTTTGAGGATTTTGGGTCATTTTGGGGTGTTTGAGTCATTAATTTGGGAGGATTTGGGGAATTTTGGGGATTTTTGGGGGGTGGTTTGGTGGAATTTTGGTGATTTTTGGGCCTTTTGGGGCTGATTTTGAGCAAATTTGGGAACAGTTTGTGGTGATTTGGTGGAATTTGGGCAATTTTGGAATGGTTTGTGGTGGTTTTGAGAGCATTTCAGAGGTTTTTGGGGTGATTTGGTGAATTTTGGGCAGTTCCAGGAGGATTTTGTGTCACTTTGGGCAGATTTGGCTCATTCCGGGGGGGTTTCAGAGTCACCTCCGGCTGTTCTGGGCCCATTTCAGCCGGTTTTGGGCTCCCTTGGCCTCATTCCCGCCCGTTTCTCTGCGTTTTGGGGCAATTTCAGCCGATTTTGAGGCAATTCCAGCCGATTTTGGGGCATTTCGGGGCCTGTTCGAGCCGCTCGAGCGTTCCCATGGCAACGCCGCAGCCATTTTGTCCCGCCCCCTGACGGTGCCGCCATTTTGTCCCGCCTCCTTTCCCATGGCAACGCCGCCATTTTGCACCGCCCTTGTTCCCATGGCAGCGGCGACGCCATTTTGTCCCGCCCCTGTTCCCGTGACAACGCCGCCATTTTGTCCCGCCCCTTCATTCTATTCCCGCCATTTCTCCCGCCCATGTTGCCACGACAACGCCGCCATTTTGTCCGGCCCCTGACGGCGCCGCCATTTTGTCCCGCCCCTCATCATGCCATTTTCTCCGCCCCTGTTTCCATGGCAACGCCGCCAATTTTTTTGTCTCCCCTGTCTTTATAACAACACCGCCCTTTTGCCCCGCCTCTTCACTATAATATTGTGCCTCCATTCCCATGGCAACGCCGCCATTTTTTTTTCCACTCCCTTGTTTCTATGGCAACGCCGTCATTTCGTCTCCATGACAACGCCGCCATATTTTTGCCCGCCCCGTTGCCGCTCTGTGGGTGTGGCTTCCCCTTCACCCCCATCCATCGCCCCGCCCCGGAACCGCCTCTCCCCGAAGCTCCGCCCCTTCCGGCGCTCCCATCATGGCGCGGCTCCTCAGCTGCGTCCTGGGCCCGCGGCTTTACCGCGTCCATCGCCCCCGGCCCGGCGGGGGCACCGCGGGGGCTGCGGGGGCTCCGGGCGGCGGCTCCGAGCGCGGGGACCCGGCCTGGGTGAGGAGGGGGCCGTGGGGAGGGGGTTCTGTGGGGTCTGAGGGGGGGGAGGAGCCGCCCTGACCCCCCCTGCGCCCCCCCAGGACTCGTATTATCAACCGCGGGGCCTGGAGAGACACACGGACAGTGTGCTGGCGCTGGTGAGCCCGGGGACGCGCTAAATCCCCTTCCAGGACCCAAAATCCCCTTCCAGGACCCTCAATTCCCCTTCCGGGATCCTCAATTCCCCTTCCGGGACCCAAAATCCCCTTCTAGGACCCTCAATTCCCCTTCCAGGACCCTCAATTCCCCTTCTAGAACCCAAATTCCCCTTCCGGGACCCTCAATTTCCCTTCCGAGACCCTCAATTCCCCTTCTAGGACCCTCAATTCCCCTTCCGGGACCCAAAATCCCCTTCCGGGACCCAAAATCCCCTTCCAGGACCCTCAATTCCCCTTCTAGGATCCCGAATTCCCCCTCCAGGACCCTCAGTTCCTACCAGAGACCCCCAATTCCGCCCTGGGATCCCCCAGTTCCACCTGGGACCCTCAATTCTCCTTCCAGGACCCCAGATTCCACCCAGACCCCCAAATTCCCCCGCGGGACCCCCCAAATTCCCCTCCTGGACCCCCCGGTTGCCACATGGGACCCTCAAAACACACCCAGGACCACCCAAGACCACCCAGGATCCCTTGGGATCCACCGGGACCCCCCCAGTTCCCCCCTGGGACCCCCAATTCCCCTTCCAGGACCCCAAAATTCCCCCAGTTCCCACCCGGGACCCCCAAATTTCCACCTGAGACACTAAATTCCTCCCTAGACCCCCAATTCCCACCCAGGATCCCCAAATTCCACCTGAGAGCCCCAAATTCCCCCCAGTTCTCCCCCAGACCCCCCAATTCACCCCAATTCCACTTCCAGGACCCCCCAATTCCAACCCGGGACTCTCAATTCCCCCCTGGATCCCCCAGTTCACACCCGGGACCCCCAAATTCCCCTCCCAGGATCCCGAATTCACCCCCAGACCCCCAATTTTCCCCTCAAATCCCCCCCCAGACCCCCCAAATCCCCCCCTAATTGTCCTCCAGACTCTCCACATCCCCCCAAGTCCTTCCCAGACCCCCCAAATTCCCCCTCCCCAGACCCCCCCAGGCTCTGAGGGGTCTCAGGGGGTCTCAGAGGTGGTTTTTGGGTGTTTTTTGGGTGTTTTTGGGGCTCCCCCAGGCCTCAGTGCTCTGGTCTGTCTCGTACTACGCCTCCCCCCTGGCCGTCTTCTACCTGTACCGGAAAGGTGGGGGATTGGGGGGGCTCTGGGGGGTTTTGGGGGATTTGGGGGGTCCCAGATGGGTATGGGGGGCTCTGGGAGGGTCCTGGGTTCGGATTTGGGGGGTTTGAGGGGAGTTTGGGGGTCTCTGGGGTTGATTTTGGGGTGTTCTCGGGGTGTTTTGGGGGTATTTTTTGGTTGGTTTTGGGGTGTTTTAGGGGTTGGTTTCGGGCTGGTTTTTGGGGTATTTTTTGAGTTGTTTTTGGGGATATTTTTGGGGTTGTTATCGGGGTGTTGTTGGGGTGTGTTTTGGGTTGTTTTTTGGGGTGTTTTCGGGTGTTTTTGGGGTGGTTCAGGAGCTGGTTTTGGGGTATTTTTGGGTTGTTTTCTGGGTTATTTTTGGGCTGTTTTGGGGGTGTTTTCAGGCTGTTTCAGGCTCTCTCTCCCCCCCAGGGCTGCTGACCATGTCCAGGGTGGTTCCCTTCTCCCACTGTGTGGCCACCCTGGGGCTGCTGCTGGCGGGGGTGGCCTGTCTCAGAGGTGAGGGGGCTCTGGGGGGGATTTGGGGGATTTTGGGGGTCCCTGGGGGTTCCTGGGTGTCCCTGGGGGGGTCTCTGGGGGGGTCTTAGGGGGTTTTGGGGTTGTTTTGGGGGTCTCTGGGGTTGGTTTGGGGGTCCCTGGAGGTCCCTGTGGGGTTTTGGGGGGGTCTCTGGGGGGTTTCAAGGTGTCTCTGGGGGGGTTTAGGGGTATTTTGGGGGTCCCTGGGGGGATTTGGGGAGGATTTAGGGGTCTCTGGGTGGGTGTCCCCCTGACCCCTGGGCAGGGCTGGTTTAGGGTGTCCCTGGGGGGTCCCTGGGGGTCCCTGGGGGTCCCTGGGGGTCTCGGGGGATGTGGGGAGGATTTAGGGGTCTCTGGGGGTCTCCCCTGACCCCGCAGGGCTGGGCCGATGGTGGAACCCGCAGTATCTGGAGTTCATGGCCGTGCTGGAGGAGAGTCACCGCTCGGGGAGCCCCGAGAGCAAGGTGGGACCCCCGGGACCCCTGAGACCCCCAGGGACCCCCCTGGGACCCCCAGGGAGCCCCGAGAGCAAGGTGGGACCCCCTGGAGACCCCTGGGACCCCCCTGGGACCCCCCTGAGACCCCCCTGAGACTGCCCAGAGCCTCAGGGAACCCCGAGAGCAAGGTGGGACCCCTGAGACCCCCAGACACCCCCAGAGCCTCAGGGACTCTCCAAGAACACCCAAGACCCCCAGGGACACCCTTGGGACCCCCCCAGGATACCCAGGGACCCCCAGGAACATCCCCAGGTACCCCCAGGGACACCCCCAGAGCCTCAGGGACCCTCACCAAGGCTCAAGGACTCCCCGAGGGACCCCCAGGGACACCCCCAGAGCCTCAGGGACCCCCTAGGACTAAAGGGACCCCCCAGGGACCCCCCGAGCCTCGGGGACAACCCAGGGGGACCTCAGAGACCCCTCAGGGACCCTCACCAGGGCTCAGGAACGCCCCCAGAGACACCCCAGGGACACCCAAGACCTTTCAGGACCCCCCAGGGACCCCTCAGGGCCCTCCCCAGGGTGTCAGGGGGTCTGAGGTCCCCGTTGTCCCCCTCCCCAGCGGAAGCTCGGCCTGTACACGTTTGATTTCCGCAGTTGGCCCCCGGATTTCCGCTGGGACAGCGCCGGCCCCGCCTGGTCTGTGCCTGGAACACACCTGGGGACCCCAAAATATCCCTGGGGACCCCCTAAAACACACCTGGGGGGGCCAAAACACACCTGGGGGGCCTGGAACACACCTGGGGACCCTAAAATATCCCTGGGGACCCCTAAACACACCCCTGGGGACCCCAAAATATCCATGGGGAGCCCTAAAACACACCTGGGGACCCCAAAGTACCCCTGGGAACTCTGAAAATCTTCACATGGGAGCCCCAAAACGTTCCAGGGAGCCCCAAAATATCACTGGGAACACCAAAAACACACCTGGGAGTGCCAAAAATCTTCATGGGAACCCCGACGCATCCCTGGGAGCCCCCACATCATCCCTGGGAGCCCCAAAACGTCCACGGGAGCCCCAGCACACCCACAGGAACCCCAAAAACCTGCATGGGAACCCCCGAAACTCCCACGGGAGCCCCGAAAACATCCCTGGGAACCCTAAAAACCTTCCTGAGACACCCCTGACATCCCCAGAGCCCCCCAAGAACACCCAAAACCTTCCTGGGACTCCCCTGGGGATCCCCAGACCCCCCTCAGGAACCCCCCGGGGACCCCCAGACGCCCTTTAGGATCCCCAGATTCTCCTGGGAACCCCCAGCCTCCCCTGGGGACCCCCAGACCCCCCTGGGGACCCTCAAACCCCACTGAGGACCCCCAAACCCCCCTGTAGACCCCCGTGTGTCCCCCCTGAGCCCGTTCTCTGTTGCAGGGGCGGGGCCCGGGCGGTGCCGCTGCTCAAAGCCCCGCCCAGACCCCGGGGGGGCTCCCGGGGGCTCCTGGGGGCGCTCAGGAAACTGCCCTGCGCCCTGGCCAGGTGGGCGGGGCCTGGTGGGCGGGGCTTATGGTGGGGCGTGGTCTGGGGGTGTGGCTGTTGTATGGGTGTGGCCTGGGGTGGGGCTTGGAGAGGATGGAGGTTTGATGGGTGTGGCCTAAAGGGGTGGAGCTGGGGGGGTGTTGTCACAGGTGGGTGGGGCTGAGGGTGGGGTGGTGGGTGTGGCCTAAAGGGGGTGTGGTCAGCATGGGAAGGAGGTGGTTGGCTGGGGGTGGGTGGGAGTGCTGGCCCCGCCCTCTTGAGGTGTGTCTTGTGCTGACCACACCCGTGGGCGTGTCCTGAACTGACCACACCCCCATGTCCATCACTGACCACACCCCTGGGCGTGTCCTGAACTGACCACACCCCTGGGCGTGTCCTGAACTGACCACACCCCCATGTCCATCACTGACCACACCCCTGGGCGTGTCCATCACTGACCACACCCCCATGTCCATCACTGACCACACCCCTGGGTGTGTCCCTCACTGACCACACCCCCATGTCTGACACTGACCACACCCCCATGTCCATCACTGACCACGCCCTGGGCGTGTCCCACACTGACCACACCCCCATGTCCATCACTGACCACACCCCTGGGCGTGTCCCGCACTGACCACACCCCCATGTCCATCACTGACCACACCCGTGGGCGTGTCCCACACTGACCACACCCCCATGTCCATCACTGACCACGCCCTGGGCGTGTCCCGCCCCGGCCCCGCCCCCAGGCTGCTCCTGGCTCACACGCTGGGCCGGCGGATGCTGTTCCCGGGCTCCGTGAGGCTCCTGCAGAGAGCCCTGCTGCCCGCCCTGCTGCAGGGGCAGGCACGGCTCATAGAGCAGGTAAATCATCCTAAAAATATCCTAAATGTGTTCTAAAATATCCCTAAATTATCATAAATTACCATAAATTATCCCTGGCCCAGCCCCGTGCACAGAGCCCTGCTGCCCGCCCTGCTGCAGGGGCAGGCACGGCTCATAGAGCAGGTAAATCATCCTGAATATATCCTAAATTATCCCTAAAATATCCCTGAGATATCCCAGCCCAGCCCCGTGCAGAGAGCCCTGCTGCCCGCCCTGCTGCAGGGGCAGGCACGGCTCATAGAGCAGGTAAACCATCCTAAAAATATCCTAAATGTGTTCTAAAATATCCCTAAATCATCATAAATTATCATAAATTATCCCTGGCCCCGCCCCATGCAGAGAGCCCTGCTGCCCGCCCTGCTGCAGGGGCAGGCCCGGCTGATAGAACAGGTAAATCATCCTAAAAAATATCCTAAATGTGTTCTAAAATATCCCTAAATTATCATAAATTACCATAAATTACCCCTGGCCCAGCCCCATGCACAGAGCCCTGCTGCCCGCCCTGCTGCAGGGGCAGGCCCGGCTCATAGAGCAGGTAAAATAACCCTAAAATATCCCAAAATCATCTCTGAATTATTATAAATTATCCTAAATTACGTTTGAGTTACCCCTAGTCCAGCCCCGCCCTGCTGCAGGGGCAGGCCAGGCTCACAGAGCAGGTAAATCACCCCAAAAATATCCTGAATTATCTTGAATTATCCCCAAATTGTCCTGAAATATCCCTGAGTTACCCCCAGCCCAGCCCTGCCCTGCCGCAGGGACGGGCCAGGCCGATAGAGCAGGTAAATCACCCCAAAAATATCCTGAGTTATCCCAAAAGGACCCTGAGTTATCCCTGAGTTACACCCAGAACCTCAGAATTACCCCACGTTCCTCCCAAATCCTCCCCAAACCCCCCTGGATCCCAAAAATAACCCCAAACACCCCCCAAATCCCTCCCAACCCCTCCCCCAGACCCCAAAATCAACCCCAAATGCCCCCTAGACCCTCCTGGATCCCCAAAATCACCCCCAGACCTCTCCTGGTTCCCAAAAATAACCCCAGAACTGTCCCAGAGTTGCCCCAAATCCCCCCCCAGGCTCTCTCTGAACCCCAGAATGACCCCAAATCCTCCCCAAACCCCCCTGGATCCCAAAAATAACCCCAAAACTATCCCAGAATTATCCCGAACTCTTCTGGGACTACCCCAAATCTTCCCCTGGATCCCACAACGCTCCCCCTGTCCCGCAGTTTGGGGGTCAGAGGGCCAAGCTGGTGGCCTGTGACGGCAACGAGATCGACACCATGGTCATCGACCGGCGGGGCCGGGACCCCCGGGGGGACACCCTGGTGGGTCTGGGGGGCTTTGGGGGGCTTTGGGGGGTCCTGAAGGGGTTTAGGGGGCTCCGACCCCAAAATGTCCCCCTTACGTTCTCCCAATGTCATGGATTGGTGGGGCCGGGACCCCCGGGGGGACACACTGGTGGGTCTGGGGGTCCTAAAGGGGTTTGGGGGGTCTCAGAGGGGTCCCAAGGGGGGGTTGGGGGGTCCCTAAAGGGGTTTGGGGAGTCCTGGGGTGGGTCTGACTCTGCAGTGACCCCACAGTGTCCCCCCAATGTCATCGACCAGCGGGGCCGGGACCCCCGGGGGGACACCCTGGTGGGTCTGGGGGGCCCTAAAGGGGTTTGAGGGGTCCCAGTGGGGGCTTGGGGGATCTCAAAGGGGGTTTGGGGGGTCCCTGAGGGGGTTTGGGGGGTCACAAAGGGGTCCCAAAGGGGGTTTGGAGGGGTCTGACCCCACAGTGTCCCCACAATGTCATCGATTGGTGGGACCGGGACCCCCATGGGGATACACTGGTGGGTCTGGGGGGTCCCTAAAGGGGTTTGGGGGGTCCTGGGGTGGGTCTGACCCCCCAGTGACCCCCCAGTGCCCCCCCAGGTGATTTGCTGCGAGGGCAACGCCGGATTCTACGAGGTCGGGTGTCTGTCCACCCCCCTGGAGGGTACGAGGGGACCCCAAACCTGCCCTGGGGACCCCAAAACTGCTCTTGGGACCCCAAAACTGCCCTGGGGACCCCAAAACTGCCCTGGGACCCCAAAACTGCCTCAGGGACCCCAAAACTGCCCTGGGACCCCAAACCTGCCCTGGGGACCCCAAAACTGCCCTGGGACCCCAAAACTGACCCTGAGACGTCATTTCGGGGGCCCAAAAACCCGCTCGGGACCCCCCCAAATCCCCCCCTGACCCCCCCGTGTCCCCCCCCAGCCGGTTACTCCGTCCTGGGCTGGAACCACCCCGGCTTTGGAGGCAGCACCGTGAGTTTGGGGGGTCCTGGGGGGGATTTGGGGGGTCCTGGGGGGGATTTGGGGGGCTCTGGGGTGATTTGGGGGAGATTTGAGGAGGATTTGGGAGGTCCTGAGAGGGATCTGGGGGGTCTGGGGTGGTCCTGGAAGGTTTCTCAGGGATCCTGGAGTGTCCTGGGGGGGTTATGGGGGGTCCTGGGGGGTCCTTGGTGGGTCTGGGGGGTCCTGAGAGGGTCTGGGGGTTCTGAGGGGTCCTGGGGGGTTCAGAGTGGGGTCTGGGGGATTTTGGGGACCCCCCACCCTTCATTCTGGGACCCACGTGGGGATGGGAGTTCCCTTTTTTGGGGAATTTTGGGGGTTCTGGGGGTCCCCCAGATTCGGGGTTTTTTTTGGGGTCCTCAGCAGATTCTGGGGGGTCTCAGGGGGTCTCTCATCCCCCCCCCAGGGCGTCCCCCTGCCCCAGAGCGAGGCCAATGCCATGGATGTGGTGATCCGTTTCGCGCTGCAGCGGCTGCGCTTCGCCCCCCCCAACATCGTCCTGTACGCCTGGTCCATCGGGGGCTTCACCGGTACGGGGGGCTGGGGGGGCTGGGGGGGCTGGGGGGACTGGGGGGACTGGGACGGGATTGGGGCCTGGTCCATCGGGGGCTTCACCGGTACGGGGGGCTGGGGGGACTGGGGGGAGTGGGGGGACTGGGGGGGGACTGGGGGGACTGGGGGGGGCTGGGGGCCTGGTCCATCGGGGGCTTCACCGGTACGGGGGGCTGGGGGGACTGGGGGGCTGGTCCATCGGGGGCTTCACCGGTACGGGGGGCTGGGGGGGGACTGGGGGGGCTGGGGGCCTGGTCCATCGGGGGCTTCACCGGTACGGGGGGCTGGGGGGCTGGGGGGGGCTGGGGGGACTGGGGGGACTGGGGGGGCTGGGGGGAGTGGGGCCTGGTCCATCGGGGGCTTCACCGGTACGGGGGGCTGGGGGGGGACTGGGGGGGCTGGGGGCCTGGTCCATCGGGGGCTTCACCGGTACGGGGGGGACTGGGGGGGCTGGGGGGAGTGGGGGGGCTGGGGGGACTGGGGCCTGGTCCATCGGGGGCTTCACCGGTACGGGGCTGTACTGGGAGGGACTGGGAGGGGATTAGGAGGGGATTTGGGCCAGTTTGGGGGACACTGGGAGGGACTGGGAGGGACTGGGAGGGACTGGGGGGACTGGGGGGGACTGGGAGGGACTGGGAGGGGTCCCCTCCCCTGCCCAGGTGACCCCCCTGTCCCCGCAGCCACCTGGGCCGCCATGTCCTACCCCGACCTGGGGGGGCTGGTCCTGGACGCCTCGTTTGATGATCTGGTGCCTCTGGCCCTGAAGGTGCTGCCCCGGAGCTGGAGTGAGTGACCCCAAAACACCCAAAAACAGCCCAAAAATATCCCAAAACCACCCCAAAGATATCCCTAAAATCACCCCAAAAATATCCCCAAAATCACCCCAAAGATATCCCCAAAATTGCCCCCAAAACAGCCCAAAAACACCCCAAAAAACGTCCCAAAAATGCCCCAAAATCACCCCAAAAAACTGTCCTGGGACCCTGAAAAACGCACCTAAAAACACCCTAAAAAACTGCCCTGGGAACCCCCAAAACCAGCACAAAACCACCCCAAACACACGCCAGAAACACCCCACAGAACTGTCCTGGGACCCCCAAAAATACCCCCAAAAACTGCCTAAAAATCATCCCAAAAACAGCCCAAAAAACTGTCTTGCAACCCCCAAAAACCACCCCAAAACCAGCCTAAAAACACCCCAAAATTGCCCGAAAAGTGCCCAAAAATCATCCCAAAATCACCATCCCAGAATCTCCCTGGGACCCCAAAATCTCCCGAAATCCCCCAAATCCCCCCTGGGACCCCCCAAATCCCCCCCTGACCCCCTTTTCCCCCCCAGGGGACCTGGTGACCCAAACTGTGCGGGAGCACCTGAACCTCAACAACGCCGAGCAGCTCTGCAGGTAACGGGACCCCCAAAATACCCCCCAAAACCCCCCTGGGACCCCCAAAAACCCCCCAAAATACCCCCCAAATCCCCCCCAGGTACCAGGGCCCGGTGCTGCTGGTGAGGAGGACGAAGGACGAGATCATCACCACCACGTGAGACCCCAAAAACTACCCTGGGACCCCCAAAAACACCCCTGGGACCCCCAAAAACACCCCTGTGACCCCCCAAAATACCCCTGGAATCCCCCAAAATACCCCTGGGACCCCAAAAACACCCCTGGGAACCCAAAAATAACCCTGGCACCCCCCAAAATAGCCCTGGGACCCCTGAAATAGCCCTGGGACCCCAAAAACCCACCTGGGATGCCCCAAAACACTCTGGGACCCCCCAAAATAGCCCTGGGATCCCCCAAACACCCCTGGGACCCCCCAAAACCCCCTGAGACCCTCCCCCCAGACTTCCCTGGGACCCCCCCCAAATCAACCTGGGACCCTCCAAAACCCCCCCCAGGAACCCCAAAACCACCTTGGGGCTCCCCCAAACCTCCTGAGACCCCTCCTGACTCCCTTGGAACCCCCTGAGACCCCTTCAAACTCCCCTGAGATCCCACTGGGACCCCCCAAACCACCCCAGGACCCCTCCAAAATCCACCTGGGAACCCCAAACTCCCCCAGGACCCCCCCAAAACCCCCTGAGACCCCTCATGTCCCCGCAGGGTCCCCGATGACATCGCCTCCAACCGGGGCAACGACCTCCTCCTGAAACTGCTGCAGCACCGGTGGGGAACGGGGGGATTGGGGGGTCCTGGGGGGATTTGGGATGGTCTGAGAAGGCTTTGGGGGGGGGTCTGGGGCACGATTGAGGGGGTTTGAGGGGGATTTGTGGGGATTAGGGGGGGTCTGAGAAGGGTTTGGGTGGAACTTGGGGGAATTTGGGGGGTCCTGGTGGGGTTTGGGAGGATTTTGGGGGGATTTGTGGGGTCCTGGGGGTGTTTTGGGGGGTCCTGGGGGTGTTTTGGGGGGGTCCTAGAGGGGTTTGGGGCACAATTGGGGTGGGTTTGGGATGATTTGGGAGAAATTTGGGGGTAATTTGGGGGACTTTGGGGGGGATTTCAGGGTCCCTGGGGGTTCCTGGGTGTCCCAGGTGTGTTTAGGCCCCCCTGACCCCCCCGTTTCCCCAGGTACCCCAAGATCCTGGCCGACGAGGGGCTGCGGGCCGTGCGGGAGTGGCTCGAGGCCGCGACCCCCGAGGAGCAGAGTGAGTGACCCCCGACCCTGTTTGGGGTGAGACCCCCCGAATTCTGGGGGTTTGGGACCCAAAAGTGGCATTTTGGCATCAAACTTCCCATTTTTTGATACCAATTTCAGTCCCTGGCCCCCAATTTCAGTCCTGCACCCCAATTTTGGGTCCCACCCTCCAATTTCTGGGTCCTCACTCCCCAATTTTAGTTCTGACCCCCGTTTTTGGTTCCTAACTCCCATTTTTCAGTTCCAGCCCCAATTTCGGGGTTCCAACTCCTCAATTTTGGCTTCCAACACCCCAATTTTGGGCCCCAGCCCCCCATTTCCTCCATTTTTGTGTCCCAGACCCCCAATGCCCCCCTGACCCCCCAAATCCCCCCCCAGGCTCGGTGCTGTCCCGCAGCCCCCCCGACGATCGCTGGTGTCGGGAGCAGCTCGAGGCCTTCGCTGGGGACAGGGAGCCCCCCCCTTCCCCTGGAGCCTGGTGGGCTGGGGGCAACGGGGGCTGGGGGGGACTGGGAGGGGATTGGGGGGGACTGGGGGGGGCTGGGGGGGACTGGGGGGGGAGTGGGGGGACTGAGGGGGGCTGGGAGGGGATTGCGGGGGACTGGGGGGGGCTGGGGGGACTGGGGGGGTGGGAGTGGGGGGGACTGGGGGGGATTGGGAGGGGGAGTGGGATAAACTGGGAGGGGATTGGGAGGGGATTGGGGGGACTGGGGGGGACTGGGGGGGACTGGGGAGGGGATTGGGGGGGACTGGGGGGGATTGGGGGGGACTGGGGGGGATTGGGAGGGGACTGGGAGGGGAGTGGGATAAACTGGGAGGGGACTGGGAGGGACTGGGGGGGTCTTGGGGTTGGATTTTGGGGGCCTTGGGGTTAATTTTGAGGGTCTCAGGGTGATTTCGGGGGTCTTGGGGTGATTTTTGGGATCTCAGTGTGGAGTTTGGGGGTCTCTGGGGTCAATTTTAAGGTCTCAGGGTTAATTTTGGGGGGTTTTGGGGTGACTTTGGGATCTCAGGGTTGATTTTTGGGGGTCCAGGGTGTATTTTGGGGGTCCCGGGGTTGGATCTTTTCAAGCCCCACCCCTGACCTTGGCCCCGCCCCCTCAGGTGAGGAGATGAGCCCCGCCCAGCGCCGGCAGCTGGCGCTTTACCTGGTCAGTCTGGGCGGGGCTGGGATGGGTGGGCGTGGCCTGGATTGGGTGGGCGTGGCCTGGGTGGGCGTGGCCTGTGCTGGATGGGTGGGTGTGGCTTGGGATGGGTGGAGATTGTAAGTGCTGGGTGGGTGTGGCCAGGTGAGTGTGGGCGTGGCCTGGGTGGGCGTGGCCCTGGATGAGTGGGGCGTGGCCTGGGGCTGGGTAGGCGTGGCCTGTGTGGGCGTGGCCTGGGGCTGGGTAGGCGTGGCCTGGGTGGGTGTGGCCTGGGGCTGGGTGGGCGTGGCCTGGGCTGGGTGGGTGTGGCCTGGGCTGGGTAGGCGTGGCCTGGGTGGGTGTGGCCTGGGCTGGGTGGGTGTGGCCTGGGCTGGGTGGGTGTGGCCTGGGCTGGGTAGGCGTGGCCTGGGTGGGTGTGGCCTGGGCTGGGTGGGTGTGGCCTGGGCTGGGTGGGTGCGGCCTGGGCTGGGTGGGTGTGCACCAGGGGGCGTGTCCAGTCTCTGACCACGCCCCCCGCCCCTCCCCCAGGCCCAGAAGCACCTGCAGAACTTCGAGGCCTCGCACTGCACGCCCCTCCCCCCCCAGGCCTTCCGCCTGCCCTGGGCCCTGTGACCCCTCCCCCACCCCGCCCCTCCCCCTCCCTGCACGCCCCGCCCGCCATCCCACAGAGAGAACTATGTTCGTTAATTATGAATTAATTAATTAAAATGGATTTTTTTTTTTAAATTTAAATTTGATCTCACTAAGGCTGGAAGGGGGAGGGGTGTGGTCGTGGGGAGGCGGAGCTTAAAATGGGCTGGGGGAGGGGCATCTGTGTGGCCCCGCCCCCATAATGGAAAAAAAGGTGGGTCGTGGGTGTGGTCATGGCTGGCCCCGCCCACCCGGCCACGCCCTCAGCAGGATGCAGCAGGAGCTCAAGGCTGTGGCCACGCCCACACACAGCCACGCCCACACACAGCCACACCCTCCCCAAGGTTTATCCCCACCCCTTTTAGCCACACCCACCCAGAGCCCCGCCCATTCCATCTTATCCCCTATAGCCCCGCCCACACCCAGAGCCCCGCCCCTTCCCTGACTTATCCCCACCCCTTTAAACCACACCCACCCAGAGCCCCGCCCTCCCTGGCCCCTCCCACTCCAGAACCCCACCCCAAACCAGCCCCACTTATTTCCCAAAGTCACACCCCCTTTTGGCCACGCCCCCTCAGGCCCCGCCCACCTGCTGTCTGCCCATGGCCACGCCCCCAGCCCCGCCCTCCAGGACCCCCAAAGCCCCCCAGGCACCCCCCCAAATCCTGGCCACGCCCCCCAAACCCGGCCACGCCCCCAGGAGACACACCCCCCAAGCTTAGCCACGCCCCCAGGACCCCCAATCCCCCATTGGCCGAGTGAGTTGTGGGCGGAGTCAAGTGAAGCCACGCCCATTTTATTCTCCAGGCCACGCCCCCGCAAGTTTATCCCGATGACGTCAGCGGTGGGCGGGGTTTATTTTGGGGAGGGGGCTCTGGGGGGTCAGAGCAGTTTCCTCATGAGCTCCTCGGCTTCCAGAACGTTCCGCAGCTCCGACTCCAGCTGGGCCAGCTGGGGGGGGGGACAGGGGATGGGACCCCCAAAACACACCCCAAAAACACCTGGGACCCCCAAAACCACCCAGGACCCCCAGGACCTCCCCAAAGACCCCCAGGACCCCTTTAGAACCCTCTGAGCCCCCCAAAACCCCTTTAGGACCCTCTGAGACCCCCCCCAAATCCCCCCAAACCCCCTTAGGATCCCCTTGGGACCCCCCAGGACCCTCTGAGTCCCCTCAGCACCCCCCAAAAATCCCCCCAGGACCCCCCAAAACCCCTTTAGGACCCTCTGAGCCCCCCCAAAACCCCCTCAGGACCCCCTGATTTCCTCCGAAATCCCTCTGGGACCATCCCAGGACCCCCCAAGAGACCCCCAGGACCCCCCGAGGGTCTCACCTTGGCCTCGTCAGCCTCCTGCACGTGGGGGGGCACCTTGTGGGCGTAGCCCGGCCCCTCCCGGCGCTCCCGGAGCCGCCCCAGGGCCCGGCCCAGCTCCTCCCGCCGCCCCCCGAGCCGGGCCAGCTCCGAGGGGGGGTCAACCACGCCCTGGGGGGGGGAGAGACCCCAAAAATTTGGGGGTGACGTCATAGGGAGGTCACGGGGACATGGTGACATCAGGGGGGGGCTCGGTGACGTCACAGGGAGTGTGATGACGTCACAGGGTGGTAGGGTGACGTCACAGTGTTGTGTGATGACGTCACGGGCGTCCCGCTGACGTCACTCACCTTGAGCAGCAGGTGGGCGGTGCACCGGTCGTTGGCCACGCCCACGGCACAGCCCTGGGGGGCCCCTCCCCCACGCCCCCAGCACCTGCACCCCCACCCCCCCAGGGCCCGCAGGACCCCCCGGGTGCCGCCCGGCCCGGGACCCCCAGGAGGGGTCGGGGCACTGCAGGAACCCTGGGGGACAGAGAGAGAATTGGGGAGGGGTCCGGGGGGAGAGAGACCCCCAGGGACCCCCCAGAGATCCTGAAATCCCCAGAGACCCCCAGGGACCCCTCAGATCCCATTTAATCCCCCCAGGACACCCCAGTGAAGCCCCCAGCCCCATTTAACCTCCCCACCCCATTAGAAGCCCCCAGCCCCATTAGAAGCCCCCAGCCCCATTTAACCTCCCAGAAGCCCCAGCCCCATTACAGGGGGTCTCTGCTGGGTCAGCCCGTGGGTTTTAACCCCCCCATGAAGCCCCCAGCCCCATTTTTACAGGGGGTCTCTGGCGGGTCAGCCCGTGGGCCGCCCGGAGGCTCCGCAGGGGCCCGGACGATCCCCAGCAGGAATTCCATGGTGGCCTCGGACCTCCTCGTCCTGCCAGGGGAACTGGGGGGGCACCGGGGGGTCAGGGGGAGACCCCCGGCCTGGGACCCCCCTGAGTGCCCTCAGACCCCCCAGGACCACCCAGGACCCCCTGAGTGTCCTCAGACCCCCCAGGACCCCCCGGGACCCCCCTGAGTGCCCTCAGGACCCCCCAGGTCCCCCCGGGACCCCCAGAGTGACCTGGGACCCCCCTGGATACCCCCAGGACCCCCCTGAGTGTCCTCAGACCCCCCAGGACCCCCCTGAGTGCCCTCAGACCCCCCAGGACCCCCCGGGACCCCCAGAGTGACCT
The DNA here is from genome assembly GCF_965231275.1 of Zosterops lateralis. Lineage (NCBI taxonomy): Eukaryota > Metazoa > Chordata > Aves > Passeriformes > Zosteropidae > Zosterops > Zosterops lateralis. The sequence goes on from NC_139795.1 coordinate 2,172,967, forward strand.
GGGACCCCCCTGGATACCCCCAGGACCCCCTGGGACACTCAAATCCCACCTGAGCCCCAAAAAATCCCCCCCAAATCCCCCTGCAGACCCCAAAAATCCCACCCCAAATTCCTCCCAAACCCCTCCATAGCCCCCCAAACCCCCCCTCAAAACCTCCCAGCCCCCCACACCCCCTTGAAGCCCCCCAAATCCCTCCCAGACCCCCCAGACCCCAAATCCCCCTTGGACCCCCCAAAATCCCCCCAACCCTTTCTTTGACCCCCCCAAATCCCCCTGAACTCCCCAAAATTCCCCCTCAGACCTCCCTGAGCCCCCCCAAACCCCTCCCAGCCCCCCAAAATCCCCCTTCAGACCCCTCAAACCTCCCAGACCCCCTCAAGCCCCTCCCAGACCCCCGAAAATCCCCCCAAAATCCCTCCCAGTCCCCAAATCCCCCCAAACCCCCCTCAGCCCCCCAAATTCCCCCCAGATCCCCCCAACCCCCTCCTGGGACCCCAGGACCCCCCAAATCCCCCCCCGCCCCCCAGACCTCCTGTGGCTCGGGGTAGGGGGCCAGGCAGACGCTGGGGGGCCCGGGGGGGTCCCGGGGCAGCCTCTGCCAGAGCTCCTCGGCCAGGAAGGGCATGAAGGGGGCCAGGAGCCGCAGCCCGGCCTCCAGGCAGCCCAGCAGGGTGGCCCTGGTGGCCTCCAGGTCACCTGGGGGACGTTGTCATTGTCACCGTTGTCACCGCTGTCATCGGCGCCCCAAAAAACCCCAAAAATCCCCAAAAAATCCCACAAAAAACACCCCAAAACCATCCAAAAATCCCCTCAAAAACACCCAAAACCCACCCAAAAATCCCAATAAAAATACCCAAAAATCCTAAAAAAAAATCCCACCTAAACTACCCAAAATCCCACTAAAAACACCCCAAAAAACACCAAAAATCTCACCAAAAACATCCCAAAAATCGCAAAAAAACCACCCAAAACCCCCAAAAAATCCCACTAAAAACACCCCAAAAAACACCAAAAGTCCCACCAAAAATTCCAATAGAAACACCGCAGAAATCCCAATAAAAACACCCCAAAAAACACCAAAAAATCCCCAAAAAAAATCTCACCAGAAACACCCAAAAATCCCCCCAAAATTCCCCCAAAAAATCCCAACGAAAACACCCAAAAATCCCCCCAAAAATAAAAAAAAAATCCCCAAAAAATCCCAACAAAAACACCCAAAAATTCCCCCCAAAAATCCCAAAAAATCCCAAAAATATCCCACCCCAAAAACATCCAAAAATCCCCCAAATATTGCAAAAAAATCCCCAAAAATCCCCCCAAAAATCAATAAAAAATCCCACCAAAACCCCCCAGGACCCCCCAAAAAATCCCCAAATTCCCCCCAGACCCCCCCAGGACCCCCCAGATCCCCCCAGACCTTCCTCCTCCTCCTCCTCCTGGGGGTCGCCCTGGGGGGGCTCCTGCCCCTCCCCCTCCCCCTGTGGGACCCCCCCGGGCGGGGTGGGGGAGGGGCGGGCCCGGGCCAGGATGGGCTTCACACACTCCTGGGGGAGGGGCAATTAGACACAATTAATACCATTAATTAACCCCTAATCAATCATAAATAATCCTCTAATTAACCCCCAAATTATCCAGAAACCAAACACCATGAACACCCCTAATTAATCCCTAATTAACCCCAAATTAATCCCAAATTAACCCCCAATTTATCCACGAATTAGACACAATTAATACCCCTAATTAATCCCAAATTAACCCCAAATTAATCCCAAATTAACCCCCAAATTATCCACGAATTAGACACAATTAATACCCCTAATTAATCCCAAATTAATCCCAAATTAACCCCTAATTAACCCCCAAATTATCCACGAATTAGACACAATTAATACCCCTAATTAATCCCAAATTAATCCCAAATTAACCCCTAATTAACCCCCAATTTATCCACGAATTAAACACCATTAACACCCCAAATAAACCCCCAAACTGACCCCGAATTAAACACAAATAACCCCCAATTTAACCACGAATAAATCCCAAATAAACCCCAAATAAACCCCAAATTAACCCCAAGTGACCCCATTAACCCAAAATAACCCCAATGACCCCAATGACCCAAATAACCCAAACAGCCCCAATGACCCCACTGTCCCCAATGTCCCCAATAGCCCCAATGACCCCACTGTCCCCAATGTCCCCTCGGTGTCCCCAATGTCCCCATTAACCCCAGTAATCCAAATAACCCCAAGAACCTCTGTGACCCCATAAACCCCTCAGTGTCCCCAATGTCCTTAATAACCCCAATGACCCCAATGACCCCAATGACCCAAATAACCCCAATAGCCCCAATGACCCCACTGTCCCCAATGTCCCCTCAGTGTCCCCACTGTCCCCAATGTCCCCAATAACCCAAATAACCCCAATGACCCCAATGTCCCCAATAACCCAAATGTCCCCAATGTCCCCACTGTCCCCAATGTCCCCAATGTCCCCAGTGTCCCCAATGTCCTTAATAACCCAAATTACTCCAATAACCCCAATGTCCCCAATGTCCCCAATGTCCCCAATGACCCCATTAACTCCAATGTCCCCAATAACCCCACTAACCCCATTAACCCCAATGATGTCCCCCATGTCCCCAATGTCCCCAGTGTCCCCAATGTCCCCAATGTCCCCACTGTCCCCAATGTCCCCAATGTCCCCACTGTCCCCAATGTCCCCAATGTCCCCAGTGTCCCCCATGTCCCCAATGTCCCCACTGTCCCCAGTGTCCCCAATGTCCCCAGTGATGTCCCCAGTGTCCCCAGACTCACCAAATACACGTCACAGAACTCGTAGACCCAGAAGCCGTGGTGACCCCAATAACCCCATTAACCCCACTGTCCCCAATGTCCCCAGTGATGTCCCCAGTGTCCCCAATGTCCCCAGTGTCCCCAATGATGTCCCCAGACTCACCAGGTACACGTCACAGAACTCGTAGACCCAGAAGCCGTGCACGGCCGTGGTGGCCGCGGGGAAGTCGAAGCCCCCCAGGGCCACCCCACAGCCCCTGACGGCCCGGCTGAGGCGGCTGCGCACCCACCGCTCCGCCAGGGACCCCCGGGCCACCTGAGGGGACAGTGGGGACATCATTGGGGTCAGTGGGGACACTGGGGACATCACTGGGGTCATTGGGGACACACTGGGGACAATGGGGACACTGGGGACATTGGGGACAGGAGTGGCCCGGCTGAGGCAGCTGCGCACCCACCGCTCCGCCAGGGACCCCCGGGCCACCTGGGGGGACAGTGGGGACATCATTGGGGTCATTGGGGACATTGGGGACACTGAGGGGACATTGGGGACATTGGGGACATCATTGGGGTCATTGGGGACACACAGGGGACATTGGGGACATTGGGGACAAGGGTGGCCCGGCTGAGGCGGCTGCGCACCCACCGCTCCGCCAGGGACCCCCGGGGGACCTGAGGGGACAGTGGGGACATTGGGGACATCACTGGGGACATTGGGGACACACAGGGGACATTGGGGACATTGGGGACATTGGGGACATTGGGGGTCAGGGGGGCACAGGGGTCATTGGGGACATTGGGGACATTGGGGACATTGGGGGTCAGGGGGGCACAGGGGTCATTGGGGACATTGGGGGTCAGGGGGGCACAGGGGACATTGGGGACAGCACAGCCTCAGGGGGTCCCAGGTGTCTCGGGGGGTCTCAGGGGTCCCAGAGGGGTTTTGGGGGGTCCCAGGGGTCTGGGAGGATTCAGAGGTCTCAGGGTGGTCTGGGGGGGTTCAGGGGGTCCCGGGGTGTTTTGGGGGGGTCCCAGGGGGGGTTACCTGTGAGCCCGGCAGGGGGGGTGGGTTCAGGGGCTCTCAGGGGTCCCAGAGGGGTTTTGGGGGCTCTCAGGGGTATTTAGGGGGGGGTCTCAGGGTATTTAGGGGGGGGTCTCAGGGGGGTTACCTGTGTCCCCGGCGGGGGGGGCCGGTACCCCTCCCCCAGCGCCCGCAGCACGAACCGGGCCCAGGGGGGTCTCAGGGGTTTTGGGGGGCTCCCAGGGGTCCCGGGGGTATTTAGGGGGGGGGTCTCAGGGGGGTTACCTGTGTCCCCGGCGGGGGGGGCCGGTACCCCTCCCCCAGCGCCCGCAGCACGAACCGGGCCCCGTTCCAGACCTTGTTACAGAAATGGCGATAGCCCAGGACACGGCCCACGTCCAGGTTGATGTCACGGCCTGGGGACACAGAGAGGGGTCACCGGGGTCACAGGGGTCACCGGGGTCACAGGGGTCACAGTGCCCCAGGACACGGGACACGTCCAGGTTGATGTCACGGCCTGGGGACAGGGGACAGAGAGAGGGGTCACAGGGGTCAGTCAGGGGTCAGTCAGGGGTCACAGTGCCCCAGGACACGGCCCACGTCCAGGTTGATGTCACGGCCTGAGGGGACAGGGGACAGTCAGGGGTCAGGGGTCAGTGAGGGGTCACAGGGGTCACAGGGGTCAGGGGGGTCACAGGGATTGGGGGGACACAGGGGTCACAGGGGTCACAGTGCCCCAGGACACGGGACACGTCCAGGTTGATGTCACGGCCTGGGGACAGGGGACAGTCAGGGGTCACAGGGGTCAGGGGAGTCACAGGAGGTCACAGGGGTCAGGGGGAACAGCGGGGACATGGGGGTCACAGGGGTCAGGGGTCACAGTGCCCCAGGACACAGGACACATCCAGGTTGATGTCACGGCCTGGGGGGACACAGGGGACAGTCAGGGGTCACAGGGTCACACAGGTCAGGGGGGACAGTCAGGGGTCAGTCAGGGGTCACAGGGGTCACACAGGGTCAGGGGGGACAGGGCAGGGGTCAGTCAGGGGTCACAGGGTCACACCCACCCCCATGTCCAGGTTGATGTCACGGCCTGGGGGGACAGGGGGGTCATGGGGGTGATTTTGGGGTGTTTTCTGGGGTAATTTTTAGGTAATTTTGGGGTGATTTTTGGGTGTTTTTTGGGGTGATTTTGGGGCGGTTTACAGGTGTCTATTGGGGTAATTTTTGGCTTAATTTTGGGGTGTTTATTGGGGTGTTTTCGGGGGTAATTTTGGGATTTTTTAGGGTAATTTTGGGTTAATTTGGGGGGTTTTTTGGGGTAACTTTTGGGTGTTTTTTGGGGTAATTTTGGGGTGTATTTTGGGAGGTTTTTTTGGGTAATTTTGGGGTATTTTTAGGGTGTTTTTTGGGCTAATTTTTGGGTGGGTTTTAGGGCGTTTTTGGGGCAGTTTTGGGTTAATTTTGGGGCAGTTTTGGGGTGATTTTGGGGCTGTTTTTGGGGTGGTTTTGGGGCAGTTTTGGGTTAATTTTGGGGCAGCTTTGGGGTGATTTTGGGGCTGTTTTTGGGGTGTTTTTGGGGTGTTTTCGGGGCAGTTTCGGGGTGTCTGGGGTTACCCTGGGCCGTGTAGGCGCAGAGGGCGAAGCGCAGCGCGTCCGTCCCGCACTCCGGGATCCCCTCGGGGAAGTCGCGTTTCTGGGGGGCCACGGGGGGTCACGGACCCCAAAAAACAGACACGGGACCCCCAAAAACCACCCCGGGACCCCCCAAAACCCACCCAAGACCCTCAAAACCCACCTGGGACCCACAAAAACGCACCTGGGACACCCCCAACCCACCCAGGACCCCCCAAATCCCCATAAACCACCCCCAAATCTCCCCAAATCCCCCCCAAATCCCCCCAAATATGCCAAAAAATCCAAAAATCCCTTCAAATCCCCCCAAATTGTCCCAAATACCCCCAACCTCCCCCAAATCCCCCCCAAAAAAACCCAAAAAAAACAAAATCCCCCCCCGAAATCCCCAAATCCCCCCCAAAAATCCCCAAAAAAATCCCAAATCTCCCCCAATTCTCCCCAAAATCTCCCCAAATCTCCCCCAATTCTCCCCAAAATCTCCCCAAATCCCCCAAATTTCCCCCAAATCCCCCCAAAATCTCCCCAAATCACCCCAAAATTCCCTCAAAAATCCCAAAAAAATCCCAAATCTCCCCCTAAAATCCCCCAAAAATCCCCCCAAAAAATCCCAAAAAATCCCCAAATCCCCCCTGGACCCCCAAATTTCCCCCAAATCCCCCCTGGACCCCCCAAATCCCCCCAAATCCCCCCAGGCCGTACCTGCCCCTCCCGGGCTCTCTCCAGCTCGGCGGGGTCCAGGTTGCTGCTCTCCAGCTGCTTGTGCAGCTCCTGGGGGAGAAAATTTGGGTTTTTTGGGGGGTTTTTGGGGTTTTTTTTGAGGTTTTTGGGGGGCTCAGGGGGTTTAGGGGTTGTTTTGGGGGGATTTTTTGGGGGGTTTAGGGGGTTTTTTGGAGGGTTTTTGGGAGGTTTCTGGGAGTTTGGGGGTGTTGGGGCAGGTTTGGGGGATTTTTTTTGGGGGGGTTTGGGGGATTTTTTGGGGGGGTTTCGAGTGTTTTGGGGATTTTTGGGAGGGTTTTGGGGATTTTTTGGGGGGGTTTGGGGGATTTTTGGGGATTTTTTGGGGGGTTTGGGGGGTTTTTGGGGGGTGTGGGGAGATTTGAAAGTTTTTTTGGGGGGTTTTTGGGGGGGCTTTTGGGATATTTTGGGGTATTTTGGGGGGTTTTTGGGGGTCTCACCTGCAGGGTGACCCCCGCAATGACGTCCAGGGGGTTTTTGGGTGAATTTGGGATATTTTGGGGTATTTTGGGGGGTTTTGGGGGTCTCACCTGCAGGGTGACCCCCGCAATGACGTCCAGGGGGTTTTTGGGTGAATTTGGGATATTTTGGGGTATTTTGGGGGGTTTTGGGGGTCTCACCTGCAGGGTGACCCCCGCAATGACGTCCAGGGGGTCGATGACGTTCCCCAGGGATTTGCTCATTTTGCGACCGTGGGCGTCGCGCACGATGGCGTGGAGGTACACCTGGACAGGTGAGATACGGACAGGTGAGACAGGTGAGAGAGGTGAGACAGGGACACCTGGACAGGTGAGACAGGTGAGACAGGTGAGACAGAGACACAGGGACACCTGGACAGGTGAGATACGGACAGGTGAGACAGGGACAGGTACACCTGGGCAGGTGGGACAGGTGAGACAGGTGAGACAGGGACACCTGGACAGGTGAGACAGGTGAGAGAGGGATACAGGGACACCTGGACAGGTGGGACAGGTGAGACGGGTGAGACAGGGACAGGGACACCTGGACAGGTGAGACACAGACAGGTGAGACAGGGACAGGTACACCTGGACAGGTGAGATACAGACAGGTGAGACAGGTACACCTGGACAGGTGAGACAGGTGAGACAGGTGAGAGAGACACAGGGACACCTGGACAGGTGAGATGGGGACAGGTGAGACAGGGACAGGTGAGACAGGTGAGACAGGTGAGACAGGGACACCTGGGCAGGTGAGACAGGTGAGACAGGGACACCTGGACAGGTGAGACAGGGACAGGTGAGACAGGGGAGGGGACACACCTGGGACAGGGGACAGGTACACCTGGACAGGTGAGATAGGTGAGCACAGGGACAGGTGAGGGGATACAAGTACACCTGGACAGGTGGGGACAGGTGGGGACAGGTGAGGGGACAGGTGAGACAGGGACACACCTGGGACAGGTAACACACCTGGGGACACACCTGGGGGAGTCCCAGGGGGGATTTGGGGCAGATTTTGGGGATATTTTGGGGATATTTGGGGGATACTTTGTGGTGAAATTTGCTGATATTTTGGGGATTTTTGGGGAGATTTTGGGGGATATTTTGTGGATATTTTGCTGATATTTTGGGGATAATTTGGGGATATTTGGGGGATATTTTGGAATATTTTGGGGCTGATTTTAGGGTATTTTGCTGATATTTTGGGGGGATTTTGATGATATTTTGGGGCTATTTTGTGGTGAACTTTGATGGTATTTTGATGATATTTTACTGATATTTTGGGAATATTTTGCTGATATTTTGAGGACATTCTGGGGCCGTTTTTGGGGTGATTTTGGGGCCGTTTTTGGGGTGATTTTGGGCGGTTTTGGGGTGACTTTGGGCGGGTTTGGGCCCCACCTCCCGGAAGGGGAGTTTCCCGGTCAGGGCCAGCCCCAGCATCACCATCCGCGCCACCCAGAAAAACAGGATGTCGTGTCCCGTCTCCAGGAGGGTCCCGGGGTAGAAACGCTCCAGGTCGGGGGTCTGGGGGGGCAAGAGTCAGGTTGGGACCCCCAAAAACCCCCCTGGGGACCCCAAAAACCCACCCTGGGGACCCCAAAAACCTTCTGGGGACCCCAAAAACCCACCTGGGGACCCCAAAAACCTCCCTGGGACCCCCAAAAACCTTCTGGGGACCTCCAAAAACCACCCTGGGGACCCCAAAAACCCACCTGGGGACCCCAAAAACCTCCCTGGGACCCCCAAAAACCTTCTGGGGACCTCCAAAAACCACCCTGGGACCCCCAAAAACCTCCCTGGGACCCCAAAAAACCTCCCTGGGACGCCAAAAACCACCCTGGGACCCCCCAAAAAACCCCAGAAAACCCCTGGGACCCCAAAAACCCACCTGGGGAACCCAAATCTCCCCTGGGACCCCCCAGAGCCCCCCTGGGACCCCCCAGAGCCCCCCTGGGACCCCCCAGGACCCCCCAAATCCCCCCTGGGACCCCCCAGGACCCCCGACCTGGTCGGGCCAGCCGAAGATGGAGAAGGGGAAGAGGCCGGAGGAGAACCAGGTGTCCAGCACGTCCTCGTCTGGCCGGGCAGAGTGACCACAGGGACCATTAGTGACCGTTAGTGACCACAGGGACCGTTAGTGACCACAGGGACCGTTAGTGACCGTTAGTGACCACCAGGGGGCAGCAGAGACCACAGGTGACCATTAATGACCACAGGTGACCATCAGTGACCACAGGTGACCACCAGGGACCATTAATGACCAGCAGTGACCATTAAGGACCATCAAGTGGCCACAAGTAATCACCAGTGACCGTTAACGACCGTTAATGACCACAGGTGACCAGCAGCAATCAGGAGTGACCGTTAGTGACCGTTGGTGACCACCAGGAACACCAATGACCATCAGTGACCACAGATGACCACCACTGACCATCAGTGACCATTAATGACCATAAATGACCACAGGTGACCACCAGGGTCCCGGTCATTCTCTCCCCAGTCCCCCCCAGTTTATCCCAGTCCCCCCCAATCCCCCCCCAGTCCCCCCCAGTCCCTCCCAGCCCCCCCAGAGCCCCCAGCCCCACCTTGTCTCAGGCTGACCAGTTCCGGGCTGACCCCAAAGGCTGCGGCCGCTTTGGCCCGAGCCTCGTCCTCGGAGCGGCCGCTGACCCAGAACTGCCCGTCCTCGTCCTGGGACCCCAAAAATGACCCCAAAAGTGACCACAAAGTGACCCCACAGACCCCCAAAAACCCCTCCTGACCCAGAACTGCCCGTCCTCGTCCTGGACTCTCAAAAAACCCCAAATGTGACCCCAGAGGGACCCCAGAGACCCCCACAGCCCCTCCTGACCCAGAACTGCCCGTCCTCGTCCTGGACCCCCAAAAATGACCCCAAATGTGACCCTAAAGTGACCCCAAATCACCCAGAGACCCCCAAGATTCCCCAGGACCCCCCAAAACCCCCCAGGACGCCCAAATTCCCCCCTAAAATCCACCAGGACCCCCCAAATCCCCCCCAGGACCCTCCCAGTCCCCCCAGTGCCTCCCCAAGACCCCCCAAACCCCCCAGATCCCCCCAAGACCCCCCAAATCCCTCCCAGGACCCCCCAAAACTCCCCCAGTTCCCTCCCAGTCCCCCCAAAACCCCCCAAAAACACCCCCAGGACCCCTCAAATCCCTCCCAGTCCCCCCAGGACCCCCCAAACTCCCCCCCCCAGTGCCCCTCACCTGTCCCGGGGTCACTTTGGGGTCGTTGATGGTGACAAAGTAGGCGGGGATTCGATGGCCCCACCAGAGCTGGCGGGAGATGCACCAATCCCTGCACAGGTAAAGGGGCAGGTGAGGGGCAGGTGAGGGGCAGGTAAAAGGGCAGGTGTGGGGCAGTCTATGGGGCAGTCCCCTCACCTGATGTTGTCCATCCAGGTGAACCAGGTGCGGGCGTGGCCATGGGGCAGGTGTGGCCATGGGGCAGGTGGGTGTGGCCATGGGGCAGGTGTGGGGCAGGTGAGGGGCAGGTGAGGGGCAGGTAAAGGGGCAGGTGTGGGGCAGTCTATGGGGTAGTCCCCTCACCTGATGTTGTCCATCCAGGTGAACCAGGTGCGGGCGTGGCCATGGGGCAGGTGTGGCCATGGGGCAGGTGGGTGTGGCCATGGGGCAGGTGAGGGGCAGGTGAGGGGCAGGTAAAGGGGCAGGTGTGGGGCAGTCTATGGGGCAGTCTATGGGGCAGTCCCCTCACCTGATGTTGTCCATCCAGGTGAACCAGGTGCGGGCGTGGCCGGGCGGGTGCAGCCTCAGGTCCCCCCTGCGCACGGCGGCCGCGGCGGCCCCGGCCAGGCCCTGACAGCGAACGAACCACTGCGGCACGGCCCGGGGCTCCAGGATGTCCTTGGAGCGGCTGGGGGACACCACAGTCACCTGTCACCTGTTACCTGTGTCACCTGTATCACCTGTGTGACCTGTGTGTCACCTGTGTGTCACCTGTCCCACCTGTGTCACCTGTGTGACCCTACTGACCCCACTGCGGCACGGCCCGGGGCTCCAGGATGTCCTTGGAGCGGCTGCGGGACAGCAGGGTCACCTGTCACCTGTGTCACCTGTCACCTGTGTCACCTGTGTGTCACCTGTGTCACCTGTGTGTCACCTGTGTGACCCCACTGACCCCACTGGGGCACGGCCCGGGGCTCCAGGATGTCCTTGGAGCGGCTGGGGGACAGCAGGGTCACCTGTGTGTCACCTGTGACCCATCACCTGTGTCACCTGTTTCACCTGTGTGTCACCTGTGTGTCACCTGTGTGTCACCTGTCACCTGTGACCCGTCACCTGTATCACCTGTGTGACCTGTGTGTCACCTGTGTGTCACCTGTCACCTGTGACCCGACACCTGTGTCACCTGTGTGACCCCCCTGACCCCACTGGGGCACGGCCTGGGGCTCCAGGATGTCCTTGGAGCAGCTGGGGGACAGCAGGGTCACCTGTCACCTGTTACCTGTATCACCTGTGTGTCACCTGTGTGTCACCTGTGTGTCACCTGTCCCACCCAGCCCCACCTGTGTCACCTGTCCCTGTTCTCACCTGCACTCAGGTGACCCCCCACACTCACCTGCAGACAGGTACGACCATGGGGTTCTCGGTGACCCCCCGGAACAGCCCCCGATCCTTCAGCGCCTCCAACAGCACCGAGCGGGCCTTGAACCGGGGCAGGCCCTGCGGACAGAGTGACCACTGAGTGACCACTGACCACTGAGTGACCACTGACACCCCTGAGTGACCACACAGTGACCATTGACCACTGAGTGACCACTGACCACTGAGTGACCACTGAGTGACCACTGACCACTGACCACTGAGTGACCACTGAGTGACCACTGACTACACAGTCACTGCTGAACCCACTGAGTGACCACTGACACCCCTGAGTGACCACAGTGACCACAGTGACCACAGTGACCACAGTGACCGCTCCAACAGAACCGAGCGGGCCTTGAACCGGGGCAGGCCCTGCAGACACAGAGTGACCACTGAGTGACCACTGACCACTGACCACTGAGTGACCACTGAGTGACCACTGAGTGACCACTGACTACACAGTCACTGCTGAACCCACTGAGTGACCACTGACCACTGAACCCCTTGAGTGACCACACTGACTGCTCAGTGACCACTGACCACACAGTCACAGCTGAGTGACCGCTGACCACTGACCCCCCTGAGTGACCACTGACCACTGACCCCCCTGAGTGACCACTGAGTGACCACTAAGTGACCAAAATCCCCCCAAAACACCCCAAACCTTCCCCATTCCCCCTTCCCCTGCCCCGCCCCACCCTGACCCCGCCCAGCCCTGACCACGCCCAGCCCCACCCTGACCCCGCCCCACCCTGACCCCGCCCCCAGCCCTGGCCACGCCCATCTCACCTGGAAGGGGGCGGGGACGTTGACCATGGTGCCGTCCTCGGCGATGACGGAGGCCACGCCCACCCCTGACCCCACCCTGACCCCGCCCCCAGCCCTGGCCACGCCCATCTCACCTGGAAGGGGGCGGGGACGTTGACCATGGTGCCGTCCTCGGCGATGACGGAGGCCACGCCCACCCCTGACCCCACCCTGACCCCGCCCCCAGCCCTGGCCACGCCCATCTCACCTGGAAGGGGGCGGGGACGTTGACCATGGTGCCGTCCTCGGCGATGACGGAGGCCACGCCCAGCCCGTGGCGCTGCCCCACCTCGAAGTCGGTGCCGTCGTGGCCGGGGGTGATTTTAACGGCACCTGGGGGGGCGTGGTCAGGGTTGGGACACGCCCACTGAGGGCCACGCCCAGCACAGGACACGCCCGAAGATGGATACGCCCCCCCCCCCCCTTGGTGGCCACGCCCCCGTGAAGGGCAGAAATAGGGTAAGACAGGTGTGGTTAGGCCACGCCCCTTTAGGTCACAGACAGGCCACGCCCTGAAATGGGCACACCCCAAGAGACACGCCCCTGAATGGCCACACCCAAACAGCCCCACCCCTCTAAACCACACCCTAAAAGAGACACACCCATGTGAGCCACACCCAAAATAGCCACGCCCCAAAAAAAGAGACACGCCCCTAAATGACCGCGCCCAAACAGCCACACCCTTTTAAGCCACACCCCTAAATAGCCACACCCCCTGAGCCACACCCTGGCCCTAAAGGACCACACCCACAGAGCCCCGCCCCTCGAGGCCCCGCCCCTTTAGGCCCCGCCCCTCACCTGTCCCGAACTGGGGGTCCACGAAGGCGTCGTGCAGGATGGGGAGGCGCCGCCCCGTGAAGGGGTGGAGCACAAACCTGCCCCGCAGGTGCTGCCGGGGAGGGCGGGGCCGTCAGGGGACACGCCCCTCACTGGCCACGCCCACCTGGGGGTGTGTCCCTGAGACAGGCCCACAATGGGGCCACGCCCACAGGTGGGTGGGTACTGCACCTCAGGGGGATGGGGGGGGTTCAGGTGTGGCTGGCCACGCCCACAAGTGTGCTGGCCACGCCCACAGGTGTATTAGCCCCACCCTCACCTGGTACCGGGGGTCCCGGGAGTGCCCTGCTCTAACCCCAGGTGTGTTAGCCCCGCCCCCAGGTGTGTTAGCCCCCCCAGGTGTACCTGGCCCCACCCTCACCTGGTACCGGGGGTCCCGGGAGTGCCCTGCCCTAACCCCAGGTGTGTTAGCCCCGCCCCCAGGTGTGTTAGCCCCCACAGGTGTACCTGGCCCCACCCTCACCTGGTACCGGGGGTCCTCGGGGTGCCCTGTCCCACCCTCAGGTGTGTAAGCCCCACCCCCAGGTGTGTTAACCCCGCCCACAGGTGTGTCAGCCCCCCCAGGTGTACCTGGCCACACCCTCACCTGGTAGCGGGGGTCCTTGGGGTGCTCTGCCCTAACCCCAGGTGTGTAAGCCACGCCCACAGGTGTGTCAGCCCCGCCCCTGGCCCCACCCTCACCTGGTACCGGGGGTCCTCGGGGTGCACGGCCACGGCCTCGTCCCCCAGCATCGTCTCCAGACGCGTCGTGGCCACCACGACCTCGGGGTCCTCACCTGGGGCTGGGGGGACACAGGGGGGACGGGTCACAAGGTGGGGACAGCAGGGACCCCATAGAGACCCCACAGACCCCATGGAGACCCCATAGACCCCACAGGGACACCACAGACCCCATGGGGACACCACAGGGACGCCCAGAGACCCCATAGAGACACTCACAGACCCCATAGACCCCCCTGGACCCCATAGAGACCCCCCTGGACCCCATGGAGACCCCATAGACCCCACAGAGACCCCACAGAGCCCACAGGGACCCCATAAAGACCCCACAGAGACCCCATAGACCCCATAGAGACCCCACAGAGCCCACAGGGACCCCATAGGGACACTCAGAGACCCCATAGACCCCACAGAGACCCCACAGACCCCACAAAGACCCCATAGAGATCCCATAGACCCCATAGAGAGCCCAGGGGGACAGAGACCCCCCCCAAGCCCCCCCAGACCCTTCCAGACCCTCCCAGGATCCCCCAAAGCTCCCCCAAGCCCCCTCAGATCCCCCCAAGCACCCCCAGACCCTCCCAGACCCCCCCAGGACCCCCAGACCCTCCCCAGGACCCCCCAAAGGCACCCCAAAGCCTCTCCAGACCCCCCAGGACCCCCCAGATCCATCCCAGGACCCCCCAGACCCCCTCTATTTACCAGCCCCCTCCAGGGGATACACAAAGGCCACCCCAGGACCCCCCAGAGCCCCCCCAAGCACCCCCAGACCCCTCTCAGGACCCCCCAGACCCCTCCCAGGACACCCCAGACCCCCCCCATAATTACCGGCCCCCTCCAGGGGATACGCAAAGGCCACCAGGACCCCGAACTCCACGGGCTCCTCGTACCCCGGGACCCTCAGCAGGGTCCGGCCCGGGAGCTCCTTTTTCTCCACCTGGGGGGACCCCAAAACATCCTGAGACCCCCTGGGACCCCCCTGGGACCCCCAAAACACCCCTGAGACCCCCTGAGACCCCAGGGCAGGATTTTGAGGCAGTTTTGGGTTTTTTTGGGGGGCGGTTTTTGGGGGTTTTGGGGGTCCCAGGGCAGGATTTTGGGGGGATTTTGGGGGATATTTTTATGGGATTTTTTCAGTGTGTTTTAGGGGTTTCTGGGGGATGTTTTGGGGGTCCCAGGACAGGATTTGGGGTTTTTTCTTGAGGTATTTTGAGGTGATTTTGAGAGATATTTTGGTGGGATTTTTGGTGGGGGTTTTGGGGGATTTTGGGGGGTTTTGAGGGTTTCTGGGCAGGATTTTGGGGTTATTTTGGGGTTATTTCAATGGGGATTTTTCTGAGATTTTTGGGGGTCGCAGAGCAGGATTTTGGGGTGTTTTAGGGCATTTTTTGGGGGTATTTTCGGGGCTAGTTTTATGGGATTTTTTCAGGGTATTTTTGGGGTCCCAGAGCAGGATTTTGGGGTGATTTTGGGCACCTCAATATCCGAGATGGCCGAGCGCAGGGCGCGGCTCCAGTGACCAATAATGGGAATTTTGGGGGGATTTTTGGGGTTATTTTGGGTTATTTTGGGGCTATTTCGATGGGGATTTTTCTGAGATTTTTGGGGGTCCCAGGTGAGATTTTTGGGATGATTTTGGGGTGATTTTGGGCACCTCAATATCCGAGATGGCCGAGCGCAGGGCGCAGCTCCAGTGCACAATCCTCCGGCTCCGGTAGATCAGCCCCTGCTCGTGGAGCCTCACAAAGGCCTCGGTCACTGCCCGGCTCATTTTCTGTGGTCAGCGATGGTCAGTGGGGGTCAGCGGGAGTCAGTGATGGTCAGCGAGGGTCAGAGGGACCCCCAGCCCCCCCCCAGAGCCCCCCAACTCACGGGGTCCATGGTGAAACAGGCCCGGCCCCAGTCCATGGAGGCCCCGAGGCGCCGCAGCTGCTGGTAAATGCGGTCGCCTTTCCTGGGGAGGGGGAGAACAGGGGCTTGGGGAGGGGGCTTGGGGCGGGTTTGTGGGGGGTTTTGGGGTGGGGAGGGGGCTTGGGGAGGGGATTTGGGGGGTTTGGGATGGGTTTTTGGGGGGTTTTTGGGGGGAGTTTGGGGTGGGCAGGGGGCTTGGGGTGACATTTGGAGGGGTTTGGGGAGGGGGAAAAGGGGTTTGGGGAGGGGGTTTGGGGCATTTGGGGGGTTTTGAGGGGAGTTTGGGGTGGGGAGGGGGCTTGGAGTGACATTTGGAGGGGTTTGGGGAGGGGGAAAGGGGGTTTGAGGGGTTTGGGGGGTTTTGAGGGGAGTTTGGGGTGGGGAGGGGGCTTTAGAGAGGTTTAGGGGGGTTTGGGGTGAAGTTTGGGGGGTTTTGGGGGGATTTGGGAGGGGCTTGGGGTGGGCAGAGAATTTGGGGAGGGGGTTTGAAGGGTTTTGGGTGTTTGGGGAGGGGTTTGGGGGGTTTTGGGGGTTGGGGAGGGGTCTGGGGTCAGTGGGGTCAGAGGTCAGCGGGGTCAGAGGTCAGCGGGGTCAGCAATCAGTGGTCAGTGGGTCACGCAGTGGTCAGTGGGGTCAGGGGTCAGGAGTCAACACTCCATGGGGTCAGGGGTCAGTGGGGTCAGGGGTCAGTGGTTGGGTCAGTGGTCAGTGAGATCAGTAGGGTCAGGGGTCAGCAGGGTCAGGGGTCAGCGGGGTCAGGGGTCAGCAGGGTCAGTGGGGTCAGGGGTCAGTGGTGGGGTCAGTGGTCAGCGGGGTCAGCGGTCACTCACTCCTCCTTCCAACGCCACACCTCCTCCAGGAAGGCCTCGCGGCCGAGCTGGTGCCGAGTGACCCCTCGTGTCCGGAGGAGTCGCCGCTCGACCACCACCTGAGTGGCGATCCCGGCGTGGTCACACCCCGGGGCCCAGAGCGTGGTCAGTCCCCTCATCCTGTGCCTGAGTGGACAGAGGGGTCACAGGGGTCAGAGGGGTCACAGCCCGGGGCCCAGAGGGTGGTCAGTCCCCTCATCCTGTGCCTGAGTGGACAGAGTGGACAGAGGGGACAGAGGGGTCCCTGTGGTCACTCTGATCACCCATGGTCCCTGTGGTCACTCAGGGTCCCTGCAGTCACTCTGGTCACTCAGGATCCCTGTGGTCACTCTGGGTCACTCTGGTCACTCAGGATGACCCCCAGTCCCTGTGGTCACTCTGGTCACTCTGGTCACTCAGGAAGACCCCCAGTCCCTGTGGTCACTCCGGTCACTCGGGATGACCCCCGGTCACTCTGGTCACTCACCAGCGGGTCAGCGTGTCCTGGATGGCCACGGTCAGGGCGTGGCCCAGGTGGAGGGTCCCGGTCACGTTGGGGGGGGGGAGGCACATCACGAACACCCCCCGGGGGTTGGGGGTCTGCAGTGACCGCTGGGGGGGCAGGGGGGGGTCAGTGACCCCTGGAGACCCCAGAGACCCCCCAGGACCCTCCAGACCCTCTCAAGACCCCCCCAAATCCCCCCAGGACCCCCAGGACCCCCCAAATCCCCCCAGGACCCCCCAGGACCCCCCAAATCCCCCCAGGACCCCCCAGGGACCCCCGACTCACCCCGAATTCCGGTCTGAAGAACCCCTGCCCCTCCCACCAGGGGTACCAGGACCCCCCAAATCCCCTCAGGATCCCCCAGGACCCCCCAAATCCCCCCAGGACCCCCCCAGGCCCCCCCAGGACCCCCTGGGACCCCCCGACTCACCCCGAATTCGGGCCGGAAGAACCCCTGCCCCTCCCACCAGGGGTACCAGGACCCCCCAAATCCCCTCAGGACCCCCCAGGTTTCCCCCAGACCCCCCCAGGCCCCCCCAGGCCCCCCCGGGACCCCCGACTCACCCCGAATTCCGGTCTGAAGAACCCCTGCCCCTCCCACCAGGGGTACCAGGACCCCCCAATTCCCCCCAAATCCCCCCAGGCCCCCCCAGGACCCCCCCAAATCCCCTCAGGCCCCCCCAGACCCCCCCAGGACCCCCAAATCCCCCCAGGCCCCCCCAGGACCCCCGACTCACCCCGAATTCCGGTCTGAAGAACCCCTGCCCCTCCCACCAGGGGTACCAGGCGGCCTCCACGTACCGGGGGCTGTAACTCTCGGGGAGGGGTCCCCCCACGTCTGGGGGGGCAAAAATGGGGGGTCAGAGACCCCCTGAGACCCCCAGGGCACCAGAGACCCTCTGGGACACCCCAGAGACCCCCCAGACCCACAGAGACCCTCCAGAGACCCCCCAGGACCTTCAGAGACCCTCCAGAGACCCCCAGGACCACCCAGAGACCCCCCAGAGATCCCCCCAGGGACACTCAGAGCACCCAGAGACCCCCCAGAGACCCCACAAAACCCCCAAAGACCCCCAAGAGACCCCCCAGGGACCCCCAGAGCCCCCCCAGGGACCCTCCAGACCCCCAGAGCCCCCCAGAGCCCCAGAGACCCCCTAGAGACCTCACCAGAGCCTCTCAGTGTCCCCCAGAGCCCCCCAGAGACCCCCCAGAGACCCCCCAGACCCACAGAGAACCCCTGGAACACCCAGAGACCCCCAGGGACCCCCCAGAGACCCCCAGAGACCCCCCAAAACCCCCCCAGGATCCTCCAGGATCCCCCAGAGACGCCCCAGACACTCTCAGTGCCCCCCAAACCCCCCAAAGCCCCCCCAGACCTCTCCAGACCCCCTCAAACACCCCCAGACCCCCCCAAAGCCCCCCCAAAGCCCCCCTACCCTTTTTGCAGCCGGGGGGGGTGGGGGGGGTCTCGTAGCTGAGCCCCTTCAGCTCCTTCCGGGCCCGGGGGGGCTTCGCCTTGGCCTGAGCCTGGGGAGGGGGCACGGGGGGGTCAGGGACCCCCAAAACCCCCCCCAGGGACACCCAAAGACCCCCCAGGACCCCCCAAAACCCCCAGGGACACCCAGAGACCCCCAAGGACCCCCTGAGACCCCCCAAGGACCCCCCAGGACCCACCAAAAACCCCCCAGGACCCCCAAACCCCCCCAGAGACCCTCAGGACCCTCCAAATGCCCTCAAGAGACTCCCAGGACCCCCCAAAGACCCCCCAAGACCCCCCAAATCCCCCCCGGCAACCCCCAAATCCCTCCAGAGCCCTCCCAGGATCCCCCAAATCCCCCTCAGGACCCCCCAGGATCCCCCAAATCCCCCCAAATCCCCCCAGGGTCCCCCAAATCCCCCTTTAGGACCCCCCAGAACTCCCCAAGGACCCCCCAAAGACCCCCAAGACCCCCTCCAGAGACCCTCAGGACCCCCCAGATCCCCCCCAAATCCCCCCCCAGAGAACCCCCAAATCCCCCCAAATCCCTCCCAAATGCCCCCAGGACCCCCCAGAGACCCCCAGGACCCCCCAAATCACCCCCAAAGCCTCTCCGGGACCCCCAGCCCCCTCCCCACCTGCAGCTCTCGGTTTTTTTCCTGTTTCTGTTGGAATTTTTCCATTTTTTCCCGTTTTTTGGCCTCTTTTTTCAGCTGGGCGGGGGTCTTGGCCGGGGGGGGACCCCCCGATTGGGGACCCCCCTGGGGGGGCTCTGGAGGGGAGAGAAAATTTACACAAAAATACCAAAAAATATCAACTCAAAATCCCAAAAAATCCGCCCAAAATCAAAAAAAAATCCAAAAAAATCCAAAAAAAATTCCCCCCAAACCACCCAAATCCTCCCAAATCACCAAAAATTCCCCCAAATCCACTCGAATCCCAAAAAAACCCACCCGAAACGCCCCCAAAAATTCATCAAAATTCCCGAATCCCCTTAAAACCCTCAAAAAAAACCCCAAAATACCCCAAAATTCCCTCAAAAAATCCCCCCAAAAAATCATAAAAAAACCCAAATCCTCCCAAAATTCAAAAAAATTAACCCAAATCACCCCAAAATCCCCCAAAATTCAAAAAACAAAAACAAAATAAGCCCCAAATTACCCCAAATCCCCAAAAATCCTCCAAAACCCCCCAAACCCCCCCAAATCCCCCCAAAATCCCAAAAAATTAACCCAAATCCCCCAAATTTCAAAAAATAAAAAATAGGCCCCAAATCCCTCCAAAAACCCCCCAAAAATCCCCCCAAAAAAACCCCAAAAAACCCAAAATCCCAAAAAATTAACCCAAATCGCCCCTAAATCACCCAAAATTCAAAATATAAAAATTAAAAAAGAGCCCCAAATCCCCCCAAATCCCCCCAAACCCCCCCAAAAAAACCCCAAAATCCCCCCAAAATCCCAAAAAATTAACCCAAATCACCCCAAAATCCCCAAAAAATTCAAAAAATAAAAATAAAAATAAGCCCCAAATCCCCCAAAATCCTCTAAAATCCCCCCAAAAATCCCCCAATCCCCCAAAAAACCCCAAAATCCCAAAAAATTAACCAAAATCACCCCAAAATTCAAAAAATAAAAATAAAAAAAATCCCCAAATCCCCCCAAAACCCCCCCAAAAAATCCCCCAAACCCCCTGGGGTCTGACCTTTGACCTCGGGGGTCCCGGTTTGGGGTCCGGGGCCCCCCCAGAGCTTCACCTCCCCCAGCTGGGCCCGGAGCTGGGGCAGCCGGACACAGGCCTGGAACCAGCGAGTGACCACGGGGAACTGACCACGGGGGTCCAGGGCCTGGGGGGGGTCACACAGGGGTCACTCAGGGGTCACTCAGGGGTCACTGGGGTCACTCATGGCCGGACACAGGCCTGGAACCAGCGAGTGACCCCCGGGAACTGACCACGGGGGTCCAGGGCCTGGGGGGGGTCAGGGGTCACTGGGGTCACTCAGGGGGCACAGGGGTCACTCAGGGCCTGGAACCACTGAGTGACCACCGGGAACTGACCGCGGGGGTCCAGGGCCTGGGGGGGTCACAGGGGTCACTCAGGGGTCACTCATGGCCGGACACAGGCCTGGAACCAGCGAGTGACCACCGGGAACTGACCACGGGGGTCCAGGGCCTGTCCAGGGGGGCACAGGGGTCACTCAGGGGTCACTCAGGGGTCACTGGGGTCACTCATGGCCGGACACAGGCCTGGAACCAGCGAGTGACCCCCGGGAACTGACCACGGGGGTCCAGGGCCTGGGGGGGGCACAGGGGTCACTCAGGGGTCACTCATGGCCTGGAACCAGCGAGTGACCACCGGGAACTGACCACGGGGGTCCAGGGCCTGGGGGGGGGTCACACAGGGGTCACTGGGGTCACTCATGGCCGGACACAGGCCTGGAACCAGCGAGTGACCCCCGGGAACTGACCGCAGGGGTCCAGGGCCTGCCCAGGGGGCACAGGGGTCACTCAGGGGTCACTCATGGCCGGACACAGGCCTGGAACCACTGAGTGACCACTGGGAACTGACCACGGGGGTCCAGGGCCTGGGGGGGGATCAGGGGTCACTCAGGGGTCACAGGGGTCACTCAGGGGTCACTCAGGGGGCACAGGGGTCACTCAGGGCCTGGAACCAGCGAGTGACCACTGGGAACTGACCACGGGGGTCCAGGGCCTGGGGGGGTCACTCAGGGGTCACTCAGGGGTCATTTGGGGGTCCTGGGGGGGTTTTGAGGGTCCCAGAGGGTTCTTGGGGGTCCTCAATCCCATTCTGGGGGTCCCCAATCAGATTTTGGGGGTCCCAGGAAGGATTTTGAGGGTCCCCAGCCCATTTTGGGGCTCCCAAACCCCATTTTGGGGGTCCCATGGGGGTTTTGGGGGTCCCAAACCCCATTTCAGGGGTCCCCAGCCCCATTTTGAGGGTCCCCAGCCCCATTTCGGGGGTCCTGGGGGTTTTTGTGGGTCCCCAGCCCCATTTCGGGGGTCCCCACCCCCATTTCGGGGGTTTTTGGGGGTCCCCAGCCCCATTTTGGGGGTCCCCAGCCCCATTTCGGGGGTCCCCAGCCCCATTTTGTGGGTCCCACACCCCATTTCGGGGGTCCCCAGCCCCATTTGGGGGTCCCCACCCCCATTTCGGGGGTCCCCAGCCCCATTTCGGGGGTCCCTACCTGCGTGAGGGGCCCCAGCAGGGCGCAGGTGACGGTGACATCGGCCAGGGTGACGCCGTCCCCCACCAGGAAGGGGCAGCCCCCTCCCCTCAGGTGGGACTCCAGAGCCCCCAGACCCCGGAGCAGCTCCTGGAGGGCCCTGGGCCGGGCCTGGGGGGATGGGGGGGTGAGAGACCCCCAAAACCATCCCTAAAACCATCCCCAGACCCCCCCAAATCCCCCCAGGGACCCCCATATCCCCCTGTAACCTCCCTGAGACCCCCCAAAAACCCCCCAATCCCCTCCAGGACCCTCCTGAGACCCCCTTAATGCCCCCAAATCACCTCTGTACCCCCCTGAGACCCCCCAAATCCCCCTGAGACCCCCTTGAGACCCCTCAAATCCCACTTTAATCTGTCCTAAATCCCCCTGTAACACCCCTGAGACCCCCTGTAACTCCCCCAAATCCCCTTGTAACCCCCCTGAGACCCCCAAAAACCCCCCAATCCCCTCCAGGACCCTCCTGAGACCCCCCAAATCCCCCTGTAATCCCCCCAAATCCCATTTTAACCCCCTAAATCCCCCTTTAACCCCCTGAGACCCCCTATAACTCCCCCAAATCCTCCTTTAACCCCCTGAGACCCCTCAAAAAACCCCAAATCCCCCTGAGACCCCCCAAAATCCCCTCCAGGAGCCCCCCAAAGCCCCCTCCTCACCTCGGGGGGCCCCCTGAGGAGCACAGCACCGGCGGGGCCCAGCTCCCCCTCGGCGAAGCCCACCCACTGCCGCACCAGGGCGGCCTGGGCCGGACCCCTCCCCAGCATGGCGGGGGGGCTCAGGAACAGGGCAGCCGCCCCCGGGCCCAGCAGGGACCCCCCGGGGGTCCTCAGCACGGGCAGGGGGGTCCCGGGGGGGGCCCCGGGGGGCGGGCCCAGGCTCCTCTCCAGGCGGGGCGGGGGGCCCGGGGAGAAACGGGCGGCGATCAGGACACGGAGGGAGCTGGAATCGTGGGGAGGGGGCGGCAGGAACAGCACCCCGGGGGGGGCAGACATGGCTGGGGGGGGCAGAAATGGGGGGTTAGAGGTCACCAGGGGTCACTGGGGGTCATAACTGGGGGTCCAGGGGGGATAAATGGGGGTCAGGGGGTCATAGCTGGGGTCAGGGGGGCATAATTGGGGGTCAGGGGTCACCAGGAGGGGACTGGGGGTCATAACTGGGGGTCATCAGGGTCGGGAGGGTCATAAATGGGGGTCAAGGGGGTCAATCGGGGGGTCCAGGGGTCATAACTGGGGCCAGGGGGTCATAATCGGGGTCTTAACTGGGGGTCAGGGGTCACTGGGAGGGGGTCCAACATGGCTGGGGGGGCAGTTGGGGGTCAGGGGGTCATAACTGGGGGTCCAGGGGGTCAGCTGGGGGGATTGGACATGGCTGGGGGCAATCAGAGGGTCATTGGGGTCACTGGAGGGTCAGGGGGTCATAATCGGGGTCTTAACTGGGGGTCAGGGGTCACCGGGAGGGGGCTGCACATGGCTGGGGGAGGATAAATGGGGGTCAGGGGGTGGTCAGGGGGTCATAATTGGGGGTCAGGGGGCCATAAATAGGGGTCAGGGGTCACTGGGAGGGGGCCAGACATGGTTGGGGGGGGAAATGGGGGGCCAGGGGGTCATAAATGGGGGTCAGGGGGGACAAATGGGGGGGTCAGGGGTCACTGGGAGGGGGCTGGACATGGCTGGGGGGACAATTGGGGGTCAGGGGGTCATAAATGGGGGTCACAGGGGGATCATAACTGGGGTCGGGGGTCGAGGGAACCAGGAGGGGCTTTGGGGGTCCCAGGGAGGGTCCAGGGGGGTGCTTGGGGGTCCCCGGGGGGTATTTGGGGGTCCCGGGGCTGTTTTGGGGGTCCTGGGGTGAATTTGGGGGAATCTGGGGGGTCCCGAGGGGGATTTTGGGGGTCTCGATGGGGATTTTGGGGGTCCTGGGGTTGATTTTGGGGTTCCTGGGGGGGATTTGGGGCTCCCGGGGTTATTTTGGGGATCTCGTGGTCAATTTGGGGGTCCCGAGGCTGGTTTGGGGGTCCCAGAGGAATTTTGGGGGTCCTGAGGTGATTTTGGGGGTCCTCAGGAGGATTTTTGGGGTCCCAGGGGGCGATTTTGGGGGTCCCGGGTGAATTTGGGGGTCCGGGGGGGCTCAGGTTGTCGGTACCGGGATCTCGGGTGTCCTGGGATTATTTTGGGGTCCCCGGGATTATTTTGGGGGTCCCGGGGGTGAATTTGGTGTGAATTTGGGTATTTTGGGGTATTTTGGGGGTCCCGGCCTCCCCCGGCACCGGGATCTCGGGGGGATTTGGGGATCTCGGGGTTCCCGGGTGTATTTTGGGTGTCCCGGGAGTGATTTAGGTGTGAATTTGGGTTATTTTTGGGGTTATTTTGGGTTATTTTTGGGGTATTTCGGGGGTCCCGGCCCCCCCCCCCGGTACCTGAGGCGGCGGCGGGCGGAGACACGCGGGGGCGGCGCGTGCGGCGCGTGCGCGGGGACACGCCCACTTCCGCCCCAGCGGGCGCCGCTGATTGGCCGCCGCTCCGCGGGGTGGGCGGGACTTCCGGTGCCGCCGAGTTCGTTTTCCCGCCTTGTCCCCGGGAGGAGACAGCGCCCCCCAGCGGAGCGGAGGTGGGGAGGGGTCTGTGAGTCTCCGCCGAGGGGTGGGGGACTGGAGACCCCAAAATCGCCTCAAAATCAGCCCAAAATCACCTCTAAACCATCCCAAAATCACCTCTAAACCGCCCCAAAAAACTCCCTAAAACCAGTCCAAAATCACCTCAAAAATCACCTCTAAACCACCTAAAAATCACCTCTTAACCACTCCAAAATCACCTCAAAAAAACACCCTAAAACCACCTAAAAATCACCCCAAAATCCATTCTAAAAAACACCCCTAAACCACCTCAAAATCCACCTTAAAACCACCCAAAAAACTCCCAAAAATCAGCCCTAAACTACCCGAAAATCCACCCTAAAAAAACACCCCTAAACCACCTCAAAATCCACCCTAAAACCACGCAAAAAAATCCCAAAAAACACCCTTAAACCATCCCAAAAACCACTCATGAACAACCAAAAAAAATCACCCCAAAACCACCCAAAAATCTCCCCAAAAAAAATCCCAAAAAACACCCCAAATCACCCCAAAATCTCCCTAAAAATCCCCCCAAAAACCACCCAAAAATCACCCCAAGATCCACCTCAAAAACACCCCAAAAAACCCCAAAAATTCCCCTAAAACCACCCCAAAATCAGCCCCAAAATCCCCCCAAAACCAGTCCCGGGACACACACAGAGAACAGAACAGGGGGGACATTTATTGGGGCTCTGAAAAAAAATTGTGGGACCCCCCTGGGGGGTCTTGGGAGGTGTCCCTGAATTTGGGGAGGGGTCCCCCCGGATTTTGGGGAGGAATCCCCCCCAAAATCCCCCCAAATTTTCCAGGATTCCCTCCAGATTTTTGGGGAGGAATCCCCTCCAGTTTTTAGGATCCCCCTCCCCAATATTTTGGGGGTCTCTCCGGGTTATTTTGAGGAGGGGTCCCCCCAAATTTAAGGAGGAATTTCCCCAAATTTGGGGACGGATCCCCCCAAATATTGAGAAGAAATCCCCCAAATTTTATGGTTTCTCCCCCGATTTTTGGGGGGTCCCCCCGGATTATTTCTGGGGAGGAATCCCCCTGAATTTTGGGGGGGGGGTCCACCTGGGATTTTGAGGAGGGGTCCTCCCAAATTTTGAGGACAGATCCCCCCAAATTTTAAGGAGGAACCCCCCAAATTTTAAGGAGGAACCCCCCAAATTTTCCAGGACTCCCCCCCAGATTTTCAGGATTTCTCCCCCAATATTTGGGGGTCTTCCCGGGTTATTTTGGGGAGGGGTCCCAAGTTTTGAGGAGGAATCCCTCCACATTTGAGAATAAATCCCCCCAAATTTTCCAGGATTCCCCCCCAGATTTTCAGGATTTCTCCCCCGGTTTTTGGGGTCTCTCCCCCGCTGTTTTGGGGAGGGGTCTGCAGTAATTTGGGGAGGGGTCCGTCACTGTTTCTGCTGCAGCGCCTCCTTGCGCGCCGCGTCCTGCAGCAGCTGCGTGTCCACCTCGTCGGCGGGGAGCTGCACGTAGCGCACCACCGAGCCCCGGATGAAGCAGTTCTTCACCGACAGCTGGGGAGGGGGGAGAGGGGTGAGACCCCTCCCCAAATTACCCTGAGTGCCCCGAGCCTGCCCAGAGACCCCCAGAGCCCGCCCAGAGACCCCCCACCCATCACCATGTGCAGGGTCAGTGATGCTGGTGTTGGTCAGTTCAGGTATTGGGGAGGTATTGGGGAGGGGGAGAGGGTTCAGACCCCTCCCCAAATTACCCTGAGTGCCCTGAGACTGCCCAGAGCCGGCCCAGAGACCCCCAGACCCACCCAGAGACCCCTGACCTTTCACCTCCCCAAATCCATGACTTATGTCTATCCATGAATTCATCCCCAGAGCCCTGAGACCCCTCCCCAAATTACCCAGAGTGCCCTGAGTCTGCCCCGAGCCCACCCAGAGACCCCCCAGACCCGCCCAGAGACCCCCGACCCATCACTATGTACAAGGGCTGTGACACCAATGGTCAGTTCAGGTATTGGGGAGGGGGCATGGCCTCGAGACCCTTCCCCAGACCCCTGAGACCCCTCCCCAAATCTCTGAGACCCTTCCCCAGACTCCTGAGACCCTTCCCCAGACTCCTGAGACCCCTCCCCAAATTCCTCAGACCCCTGAGACCCTCCAGAGACCCCCCAGACCCACCCAGAGCCCCCCAACCCATCACCATGTTCAGGTCAGTGACACTGATCTCAGTCAGTTCAGGTATTGGGGAGGGGGCACAGCCCCGAGACCCCTCCCCAAATTCCCAGGACCCCTCCCCAAATTCCTGAGACTCCCCTGAGCCCCCCAAACACCCCCAGGACCCCCCAGGACCCCCAGCCCCTCACCATGTGCGGGTATTTCTCGGGGTCGGTGACGCTGATGTCGGTCAGTTTGATGTTCAGGTACTGGGGAGGGGGCACGGGGGGGTCAGGACCCCCCAAAGACCCCCCAAATCCTGCCCTGGGACCCCCAGAGACCCCCAGAGACCCCCAAAACCCACCAGGGACCCCCAGAGACCCAAAAACCTGCCCTGGGACCCCCCAAAGCTCCTCTGGGACACCCAAACCCCCCCAGGGACCCCCCAAATCCCACCCTGGGACCACCAGAGACCCCCAAACCTGCCCCAAGTACCCCCTGGGACACCCTAAATCCCACCTGGGACCCCCCAAATCTCTTCTGGGACCCCCAGAGACCCCTCAGCCCCACCCAGAGACCTCAAAATCCCACCCAGAGACCCCCAAATCCCCCCTGGGACCCCCCAAATCCCACCCTGGGACCCCCCACTCACCTGATCCACCGAGTGCAGGGTCCCGCAGATGCTGGGGGGAGACACAGGGGGTTTTGGGGGGGTCCCAGGTGGGATTTGGAGGGTCCTGGGGGAGTTTTGGGGGTCCCAGAGGAGATTTGGGGGTCCCAGGTGGGTTTTGGGGGGTCCCAAGGGGATTTGGGGGTTCCAGGTGGGTTTGGGGGGTCCTGGGGGAGATTTGGGGGTCCCAGGGGAATTTTGGGGGGATTTGGGGGCTCCCAGGGGAGATCTGGGGGGTCTTTTGAGCCTGGGGGAATTCGGGGGGTCCCGAGGGGTCCTGGGGAGGAATTTGGGGGGTCCCAGAGGAGATTTGGGGGGAGATTTTGGGGGTTTGAGGGGTCTTTTGGGCCAGGGGGGTTTTATTGGGGTTCCGGGGAATTTTGGGGGTCCCGGGGGGGTTTTGGGGGTCCCGGGGGGGGGTCCCGAGCCCCCTCCTCACCTCAGGTCGTTCTTCAGCTCGACCACCACGTCCTTCCCCACCAGGGACTTGAAGAAGGAGTAGAACAACTGGGGGGGCACGGGGGGGTCAGTGGGGGGTTTTGGGGGGTCCCGGGGGGTCTCAGGGGAGTCACAGGAGGATTTAGGGGGTCAGGGGGGGATTTTAGGTGGGTTTGGGGGGTCCCAGGGGGGTTTGGGGGGTCCCAGGTGGGTTTGGGGGGTTTTGGGGAGGTCAGGGGGGATTTTGGGTCGCCCAGGACCCCAAAACCCCCCCGGGACCCCCCAAATCCCCCCCCCCCCAATCCCGCGCTCACCATCGCTGCGCGCCACTCAGGCCACGCCCCTTTTCCGCCACAGGCCACGCCCACTGCCGCCGCCGTAGCCACGCCCATTGTCCAATCACCGCCTGCGTTTTCCCTTCTGGCCACGCCCCCTGACCCACATTGAGCCGCGCCTGCACACCAAAGCCACGCCCCTTTCCGCCGCCGCCGAGGCCACGCCCACCGGCCAATCACCGCCCGCGCTTTCCTCCCGCGGGCCACGCCCCCTGCCCCTCATAGAGCTCCGCCCACGCGCCCAGGCCACGCCCACTGACCGGGCCCCGGCCACGCCCACTCGGCGGGGGTGGCGGGAAATGAGTCACGCGCCCCCGCGCCGGGTCACGTGGGCGGGGACAGGGACAGAGGGGGGGTGTGGCCTCAGTGACCCCCCTGGGACCCCCCTGGGACCCTCCTGACCCCCCTGGGACCCCTCTGTGACCCCCCTGGGACTCCCCAAGACCCCCCTGTGACCCCTGGGATCCCAAATGACCCCCCTGTGACCTTTCTGTGACCCCCCCTAGTGACTCCAGTGACCCTCCTGACCCCCCTGTGACCCCTGGGATCCCCTGTGACCCCCCCGTAACCCCCTGAGACCCCCCTGAGACCCCCCTGTGACCCCTCAGTGACTCCCACAATGACCCCTGTGACCCCTGGGATCTCCAATGACCCCCCTGTCACCTTTCTGTGACCCCCCCAGTGACCCCTGTGACCCTCCTGTGACCCTCCTGTGACCCTCCTGACCCCCCTGTGACCTCCGGGATCCCCAATGACCCCCCCCAATGACCCCGGTGACCCCTGGGATCCCCAGTGACCCCCCCCCGTGACCCCCCCCCGTGACCACAGTGACTCCCCCCGTGACCCCCCGTCACCTTTCTGTGACCCCCCCCCAGTGACCCATGACCCCCATGACCATTCTCTGACCCCTCTAGGACCCGCCCATGACCCTGAAATGACCCCAGTGACCCCCCAGTGACCTCCCCAGTGACCCCCACAATGGCCCCAGTGACCCCTGGGATCCCCAATAACCCCCCCCAACCCCTCTGTGACCCCCCTGTGACCCCTCTATAACACCCCTGTGACTCCAGTGACCCTGAAATGACCCCAGTGACCCCCCTGGGACCCCCCACTGACCCATGACCCCTGTGACCCCACAATAACCCCCTGGGGGTCTCAAATGACCCCCCTGTCACCTCCCTGAGACCCCCCAGGACCTCCCAGCTACTGTCCCCGTGTCCCCCAGTGTCCCCCCATGTCCCCATTGTCCCCAAGTCCCCCTCAGTGACCCCGTCCCTATGTTCCCAATGTCCCCCATGTCCCCCCAATGTCCCCAATGTCCCCCCAGTGTCCCCCATGTCCCCCAATGTCCCCATGTCCCCCTCAGTGACCCCAATGTCCCCCTGTCCCCCCATATGTCCCCTGTCCCCTGTGTCCCTCCAGGTGTCCCCATGTCCCCAATGTCCCCACATCCTCAATGTCCCCCCCAATGTCCCCCTGTCCCCCCCACGTGTCCCCTGTCCCCGTGTCCCTCCCGGGGCCGGGGCCGCCCACGCGGGGACCGGGAGAACCGGCCCCGATTGTCACCGCGGTGTCCCCTCCCCTGCCACCAGTGCCCTGTCACCTCCTCTGTCACCTCCTGTCCTGTCCCCTCCCCTGCCACCTGTCACCTCCTGTCCTGTCACCTGCGCCCCTCCCCTGTCACCTGCCGCCCCTGTCACCTCCTCTGTCACCTCCTGCCCCGTCACCTGCCCCAGGTGACCTCCCTGTCCTGTCACCTGTCCCTGTCCCCTCCCCCGGGGACCCCGCGGGGATTTAAGGGCGGCCCCGGGGACACCGAGACAGCGACAGAGACCCGCAGGTGAGTGGGGACACAGGGGACACAGGGGACACAGGGGACAGGGGACAGGGAGGGGATGGGGACAGGGATGGGGACAGGGACAGGGGACAGGGGACAGGGGACAGGGGGTAGGGATGGGGACAGGGGACAGGGGACAGGGGGGACAGGGGACAGGGACAGGGACCGGGGACAGGGGACAGGGGACAGGGACAGGGATGGGGGACAGGGAGGGGACAGGGGAGGGGGACAGAGGACAAGGGACACTGGGGACAGGGGACTGGGAGGGGACAGGCGTATCGAGATGGGGACAGGGATGGGGACAGGGGACAGAGGACAGGGGACAGGGGACAGGGTGGGGACACAGAGGGGACAGGGAAGGGACAGTGGGGACCAGGGACAGTGAGGGGACAGTGAGGACAGGACAGGGACAGGGGACAGAGGACAGGGGATGGGGACAAGGGATGGGGACAGGGGACAGGGGGGACAATGAGGGGACAGGGGATGGGGACAGAGATGGGGGACAGGGGACAGCCAGGACAGGGATGGGACAGGAGTATCGGGATGGGGACAGGGATGGGGACAGGGACACGGGGGTGGGGACAGGGTGGCACTGCTCAGGGACACTGAGAGGGGTTTGGGGACACGGGGACAGGATGGGGACATTGGGGTGGGGACAGGGATGGAGCTGTGAGGGGGACAAAGGCACAGGTTGGGGACAGGGACACGGGGACAGGTCGGGGACAGGGACACAGGGACAGGTCGGGGACAGGTCGGGGACAGGTCGGGGACAGGTCGGGGACAGGTCGGGGACAGGTTGGGAAGGCGGGGGCAGGACACGGGGACAGGGTGGGGACACCGGGACAGGATGTGGGGACAGGGCTGGGACAGGCGGGATGTGGGGACAAGGACATGGGGACAGGATGGGGACAGGGACAGGATGGGGACACATTGGGGACACGGGGATGGGGACAGGGATGGGACAGGAATGGGGGGGACACAGGGACAGGGGTGGGGGGGTGAGGACGGGGACAGGGGGACAGGACAGGGGGACAGGGTGGGGCGGGGCTGTGTCCCCTCGGCCCTGTCCCTGCCATGTCCCCGCTGTCCCCACTGTGTCCCCTGCTGTCCCCGCTGTCCCCGCCGTGCCCCTGATGATGTCCCCACCGTGTCCCCGCTGTCCCCGCTGCTGTCCCCACTGTGTCCCCTGCTGTCCTCACTGTGTCCCCTGTGTCCCTGATGTCCCTGATGTCCCCGCTGTGTCCCCTCTGTGCCTCTGATGATGCCCCTGCTGTCCCCACTGATGTCCCCTGATGTCCCCTCTGTCCCCAGCCATGTGTCCTGGTGTCCCCGGTGTCCCCTGTCCCCTCTGTCTCCTGTGTCCCTGCTGTCCCCATTGATGTCACTGCTGTCCCCTGTGTCCCCAGCCATGTGTGCCGGTGTGCAGTGCCTGCTGTCCCCTGTGTCCCCTGTCCCCACTGATGTCCCCTGTCCCCAATGCTGTCACTGATGTCACTGATGTCCCCATTAATGTCCCCTATTGTCCCCATTGTCCCCAGCCATGTGTGCAGGCGTGCAGTGCCTGCTGTCCCCTCTGTGTCCCCTGCTCCTGTTGATGTCCCCATTGATGTCCCCCTGTGTCCCCACTGTCTCTGATGTCACTGATGCCCCTGATGTCCCCTAATGTCCCCTGTGTTGTCCCCAGCCATGTGTGCCGGTGTCCAGTGCCTGCTGTCCCCTCTGTCCCCTGTGTCCCCTGTGTCCCCATTGATGTCCCCTGTCCCCAATGCTGTCACTGATGTCACTGATGTCCCCATTAATGTCCCCATTGTCCCCTGTGTCCCCAGCCATGTGTGCCGGTGTCCAGTGCCTGCTGAACCTCCTGCTGTTCCCCATGTCCCCATGTCCCCACTGATGTCCCCTGTCCCCATTGATGTCACTAATGTCCCCATTGTCCCCAGCCATGTGTGCCGGTGCCCAGTGCCTGCTGTCCCCTCTGTCCCCTATGTCCCCTGTGTCCCCATTGATGTCCCCTGTCCCCAGTGGTGTCTCTGATGTCCCCATTGTCCCCTGTGTCCCCAGCCATGTGTGCCGGTGCCCAGTGCCTGCTGAACCTCCTGCGCTGGGGCTGGGGGGTCCTCAAGGGGCTCTTCGGGGGACACGGAGGTGACACGGGGGGGACATGGGGGGGACATGGGGGGGACACGGGGGGACACGAGGGGGACAGGGGAGGGGACAGGGGAGGTGACACCACAGGGGGGGACACTGGGGGGACACGGGGGGGACACGGGGGGGACACGGGGGGGACACGGGGGGACAGGGGAGGGGACAGGGGAGGTGACAGTGTGGGGAACATGGAGGGGACATGGGGGGTCCTCAAGGGGCTCTTTGGGGGACACAGGGGACACCGGGAGGGGACAGGGGGGGACATGGAGGGACATGGGGAGGTGACACGGGGGGACACTTGGGGACACCCGGGGAGGGGACAATAACAGGGGAGGGGACACAGGGGGGTCCCATGAAGGGGTGGGGACAATCGGGACCCCCATGGGAGGAGGGGGGGGGCGCTCATGGGGGGGTTTGGGGACACGGGGGATGGGGGAGGTCACCTGGGAGGGGTCAAGGCCTGGCCTGAGGTCAAAGGTCACCGCTGACCCCTCCCCTTTCCCCCCCACAGCGCCCCACCCGCCCCCCGCGGCCGAGAGAACAGCGGTGGTCCCGGGCAAGGAGGACTGAGACCCCCCGGGACCCCCAAAATACACCTGGGACCCCCTGGAGACCCCCAAATACCGCCTGGGACCCCCTGGACACCCCAAATCCCCCCTGGGACCCCCCGGGACCCCCAAATACCGCCTGGGACCCCCTGGAGACCCCCAAATACCGCCTGGGACCCCCTGGACACCCCAAATCCCCCCTGGGACCCCCCGGGACCCCCAAATACCGCCTGGGACCCCCTGGAGACCCCCAAATACCGCCTGGGACCCCCCGGGACCCCCAAATACCGCCTGGGACCCCCCAAAATACACCTGGGACCCCCTGGAGACCCCCAAATACCGCCTGGACCCCCCAAAATGTCCTCGGGACCCCCCTGGACCCCCCAAATCTCCTCCAGGACCCCCAAAATCCCCAAAATCTCCCCCCCAACCCCCCCCAAATCTCTCCTGAGACCCCCCAAATCCCCCCCCGGGACCCCCCAAATCCCCCCCGGGACCCCCCGAGCTGAATAAACCCCTTTGAGCCGTTTCCAGGTTTTTTGAGAGATTTATTTTTGGGTTTTTTTGGGATGGAAAGGGTTAAAGAAGGAGCCAGAAGTTTAAATAAATAAATACAAATAAAACTAAATAAAATAAAACTAAATAAAATAAAATAGAATAGAATAAAATAAAGTAAAATAAAATAAAATAAAATAAAATAAAATAAAATAAAACTAAATAAAACAAAGTAAATTAAAACAAAACAAAATAAAATAAAATAAAATAAAGTAAAATAAAATAAAATAAAATAAAATAAAGTAAAATAAAATAAAATAAAATAGAATAAAATAAAATAAAATAAAATAGAATAAAATAAAAAATAAAATAAAATAAAGTAAAATAAAATAAAATAAAATAAAATAAAATAAAATAAAACAAAATAAAATGAGAAGGAAATTGAAAAGGAACAGGAAAAAAAATTAAATGGAAAGTAAAAAAAAAAAAAAACCGCGATGAATAATGAGGAATTTTTCTCAGGGAAAAAGGGGGTAAATGTGGATTTTTTTTTTTTCCAGGTAAAAAAGGGAATAAATGTGAATTTTTCTCAGTACAAACAGAATAATGAGGATTTTTTTTCTCAATGTAAAGGGAATAATGAGGAATTTTTCCAGGTTAAAAGGGAATAATGCAGATTTTTTTTTTTCCAGGGGAAAAAAAAGTGGAATTTTTTTTTTCTGGGAAAAAAGGGAATAATGTGGAATTTTCCTCAGGTGAAATGAAATTATGTGAAATTTTCCTGGGGAAAAAAAAGGGAAAAATGTGGATTTTTTTCCAAGTAAAAAGGGAATAGAGCGGATTTTCCCCAAGGTAAAAATGGAATAATGAGGAATTTTTCCAGGTAAAAGGGAAAAATGAGGATTTTTTCCAGGGAAAAATGTGGAATTTTTTCAGGTAAAAAGGTTAAGGTGGATTTTTTTCTCAGGTGAAAAGGAGATAACGCGGATTTTTTCCATGTAAATGGGATAATGCAGAATTTTTTCAGGTGGAAAGGTTAACGGGGAGTTTTTCCCCAGGTAAAACACAACAATAATTGGAATTTCCGGGCCCGGATGGGCCATCGGGACCCCCATTGGCGGCCCGGGGGGATCGTTCTCACCTTTTTACAGAAAATTCCTCCTTTTTTAACCCCAAATAGTCCTTTTTTAACCCAAAATTTTCCCTTTTTTTAAACCAAAAATCATCCCTTTTTTTATAACCTAATTTTCCCCTTTTTTTTTTTAAACCAAATTTCCTCCTTTTTAAACCCAAAATTCCCCCGTTTTTCACCCAAATTTCCCCATTTTTAACCCAATTTTCCCCCTTTTTTCTAAACTCAAATTCCCTCTTTAAAAAGCCAAAATCCCCCTTTTTGTTTCCCTTTTTTAAAAGCAAAATTCCCCCATTTTTAAAGTAATTTTCCCCCTTTTTAAACACCAATTCCCCCTTTTATAAACCCAATTTTCCCCTTTTTTAACCCAAATTTTCCCTTTTTTAAATACCATTTCCCTCTCTTTTTTTAAACCAAAATTCCCCTAATTTTACCCATTTTTAAAACCAATTTTATCCCCATTTTTCACCTCAAATTTCTCCCATTTTTTCACCCAAAATTCCTCATTTTTTACCCCAATTTTCCCCATTTTTTAACCCAAATCCCCCCAATTTTTTATCCCAATTTTTTTTACCCAAATTTTCCCATTTTTTCCCCCAAATTTCCCCGTTTTTTAAACAGAATTTTCTCCCATTTTTACCCCAATTTTCCCCTCCCGGTTTAACCCTTTCCCGGCCGGTTTAACCCTTTCCCGGCCGGTTTAACCCTTTCCTGTCCGGTTTAACCCTTTCCTGTCCGGTTTAACCCTTTCCTTTCCCGTTTAACCCTTTCCTTTCCCAATTCTCGGATTTTTCTCCCCAAATTCCGGCGGTGACGTCACGGCCCCTCCCCCTCCCCGCGCGCCGCTCCCGGAGCCGCTTCGGGATCGGGACAGAAAATCCCAAAACCCCCAAAAACACCCAAAACCCCCCAAAAAACCCCAAAAACCCCCCAAAAATCCCCCCAAATCCCCCCAAATCCCCCCGCCATGGACGGGCTGCAGGTAAGAAAAGACTCTGGATTTTTATTTTTATTTTATTTTAATTTCAATTTTTATTTTTTTTTTTAATTTTTTTTACTTTTTTTTTAATTTTTTTTTCGTTGTATTTTTCTTTTTATTTTCTTTTTTCTTTTTATTGTATTTTTTTTCTTTTTTTATTTTATTTTCATTTTTATTTTCTTTTTCTTTTATTTTAGTTTTCATTTTCCTTTTCTATTTTTATTTTTCTTTATTTTTATTTTTCTTTATTTTTATTTTTCTTTATTTTTATTTTTATTTTTATTTTCATTTTTTTTTACTTTTTTATTTTCTGTTTCTTTTTTTCTTTTTATTTTATTTTCATTTTCATTTTCTTTATTTTTCTTTATTTTTATTTTTATTTTCATTTTTATTTTTATTTTTACTTTTATTTTTATTTTCATCCTTATTTTTACTTTTATTTTTATTTTCTGTTTCTATTTCTTTTTCTTTTTTCTTATTTAATTTTTTTAACATTTATTTATTTTCCGCGGGTTTTTTTTTAAAGTCTTTTTTTTCCTTTATTTTTTTGTCTTTTAATTTCGGGGTTTTTTTTAAAAAGTTTGTTTGAAAAACTTTCAGTTCTCGGTTTTTTAAATTTATTTTATTCCATTTCAATGTGTTTCATTTTGTTTAATCTCGGTTTTTTTGAACTCGTTTTATCTTAATTTTATTTCACTTCAAATTAGTTCGTCTTGTCTTAATTTATTTCATTTTATCTTTACTTCATCTGTTTTTTATCTTTATTTTACCTGCATTAATCGTTTATTTTATCTGCATTTTACTTTTATTGTATCTGTATTTTTTATTTGTATTTTAGTTTAGTTTAGTTTGTTTTATTTTAATTTGTTTATTATTATTATTATTTTTTTATTATTATTATTATTAGCATTTATTTTTATTTTATTTTGGGGTTAGTTTGTTTTACTTTATTTTGTATTTTATTTGTATTTTATTTGTATTTTATTTGTATTTTATTTGTATTTTATTTTATTTTATTTTATTTTTAGTTTGCTTTTTTTTTTTTTTAGCTTCTTTTAGTTTTGGAGGCTTTTTTGGTGTTTTATTTTTTATTTTTTCCCTTTTTAATTTTATTTTTTCCCCATTTCCCGCCAGGTCCCCGAGGTGCTGCAGGAGGTGACGGTGCCCAGCGAGAGCCCCGAGGAGGGTACGGCCTGAAATGCACAGAATATCCAAAAATTAACCCAAAATCACCCAAAATTAACCCAAAATTACCCCAAAATATCCCAAAATTGCCCCAAATCACCCAAAATACACCCAAATTCTCCCAAAAATCACCAAAAATCCCAAAAAATAACCCCAAAATACTTCCAAATCACCCCAAAATATCCCAAAATGACCCAAAATATCCAAAAATATCCCAAAATTATCCCAAATTACCCCAAAATACCCAAATATCCCCAAAAATACCCCCCAAATCTCCCAAAATATCCCCAAAATGACCCCAAATGACCCAAAATGACCCCAAATCTCCCTAAAATCCCCTTAAAATAACCCAAACTCTCCCCAAATTGCCCAAATCACCCCAAAATATCCCAAAATTGCCCCCAAATTACCCAAAAATACCCCAAAACCCCAAAATCACCCCAAAATCTCCCAAAAATATCCCAAAATTACCCCATAATACCCAAAACAACCCCAAAATAACCCCAAAATCACCCCAAAATATCCCCAAATTACCCCAAAATCCCCAAAATCTCCCAAAATCCTCCTAATTCCCCAAAACCCCCCAAATCTCCCCCGAAAAATCCCCAAAAAATCCCAAAAAAATCCCCCCAAAAAATCCCCAAAAAATCCCCAAAAAATCCCAAAAAAATCCCCAAAAAATCCCCAAAAATCCCCAAACCCCCGAAACCCTCCAGCCCCCCCCTCTGACCCCCCGTTTCTCCCCAGGCCCCCCCGGCTGGGCCCCCCCGGGGGGGGTTTGGGGGGGGCCCCCCCTGGAGGAGGAGGAGGAGGAGGAGGAGGGGGAGGGGGAGGGGACCCGGCCCCTCCTGCGGCTCTGGGGGGGCTGGGGGGGCTCCCCCCGAGCAGGTGAGGAGGGGGGGGGGGGCTTGGGGGGGCTTGGGGGCAATGGGGGGGGTCTGGGGGAATTTGGGGGATGGTTTGGGGGCGTTTGGTGGGTCGGGGAGGGGATTGGAGGGTCTGCGGGGGAATTGGGGGGGTCTGGGAGGGGTTTTGGGGGGTTAGGGGTGGATTTGGGTGGCATTTGGGGGGATTGAGGGGGTCTGGGGAGGTTTGGGGGGGTCTGGGGGGCATTTGGGGGGTCTGGGGAGGTTTGGGGGGGTCTGGGGGGCATTTGGGGGGTCTGGGGGGGTTTGGGGGGTCTGGGGGGCAATTGGGGGGTCTGGGGAGGTTTGGGGGGGTCTGGGGGGCATTTGGGGGGTCTGGGGGGGTTTGGAGGGGGATTGGGGGGATTTGGGGGGTCTGGGGGGGTCTGGGGAGGTTTGGGGGTCTCAGGGAATTGGGGGTTTGGGGGCACTGGGAGGGGTTTTGGGGGGCTCAAGGATTTGGGGGACACTGGGGGGGGATCTGGGGGTCTCTGAGGGCTCAGGGGTTTGGGGGATTTGGGGGTCTGGGGGGTTTGGGGGGTTCTGGGGGGTCTGGGGGGGGTCGGGGAGGGGGGTTGGGGGCTCTTCCGTTTTTAAACTATTTTTCCCCATTTTTTCCCCATTTCCCCCCATTTCTCCCCTATTTTTTCCCCACTTTCTCCCCCATTTTCCTCCCATTTTTTCCCCCATTTTTTCCCTTATTTTTCCCCATTTTCTCCCCCACTTTCTCCCCATTTTCCCCCATTTCTTCCCTCATTTTCTCCCCATTTTTCCCCCATTTCTCCCCCTGCCCCCCCCCAGACACCCCCTCCCCCTCCCCACCCCCGTCCCCTCCCCCTGCCCTCCCCCGCCCCACCTGCCCCGTGTGCGGGAAATCCTTCACCTCCGTCCCGTCCCTGTCCCGCCACCTGCGCTCCCACCCCGGAGCCCCCTCCCCATTATCCCCCTCCCCGTCATCATCCCCGTTATCACCATCCCCCCTGTTATCACCCCCCCCGTTATCACCATCCCCGTTATCATCCCTGTTATCAATCCCCCCGTTATCATCGTCCCCCCCGTTCCGCTGTTTCCGCTGCCGGGGTCCCTTTCCCTGCGCGGCGGCTCTGGGGGAGCACCTGGCGGCCCCTCCCTGCCGGCCCCGCCCCTTCAGGTGCCGCACCTGCCCCAAGCGCTTCGCCTCGGCCCGGTCCCTGCGCCAGCACCGCAGGGTGCACCTGGACCCCACCCTGGGGTGCCCCGACTGCGGGAAGACCCTCACCTCGGAGGCATCGCTCATCACCCACCGCAGGATCCACACTGGAGAAAGGCCCTTCACCTGTCCCGAGTGTGGAAAAGGATTCATGGCCTCTAAATCCCTCTGGAAACACCGGCGGGTGCACCTGGACCCCACCCTTGGGTGCCCTGAGTGTGGGAAGACCCTCACCTCGGAGGCATCACTCGTCACCCATATGAGAATCCACACTGGAGAACGGCCCTTTACCTGTCCAGAGTGCGGGAAGGGATTTATGGCCTCCAAATCCCTTTGGAAACACCGGCGGGTGCACCTGGACCCCACCCTGGGGTGCCCTGAGTGTGGGAAGACCCTCACCTCGGAGGCGTCGCTCATCACCCACCGCAGGATCCACACTGGAGAACGGCCCTTCACCTGTCCCGAGTGCGGGAAGGGGTTCATGGCCTCTAAATCCCTCTGGAAACACCGCAGGGTGCACCTGGACCCCACCCTGGGGTGCCCCGACTGCGGGAAGACCCTCACCTCGGAGGCATCGCTGGTCACCCATAGGAGAATCCACACCGGGGAGCGGCCCTTCACCTGTCCCGAGTGCGGGAAGGGGTTCATGGCGGTGAAATCCCTGGGGAAACACCTGCGGGCGCGGCACCGGGCCCAGGCCCAGGCCGGGTTCACCTGCCCCGAGTGCGGGAAGGGCCTGGCCTCGCGCGCGGCCCTGGAGAGTCACCGCGGCATCCACAGCGGGGAGAGACCCCACCAGTGCCCCCAGTGCGGGAAGGGCTTCACCACCCCCAAATCGCTGGGGAAACACAGGAAAACACACCGCGAAAAGGGGACGGAGACCGGACGGGAAATGGGAATTCAGCGGGAAAAGGGACGGGAAATTCATCAGGAAATGGGTCGGGAAATGGGAACGGGACGGGAAATCCAACAGGAAAAGGGACGGGAAATTAAGCAGGAAATGGGTCGGGAAATGGGAATGGGACAGGAAATGCAACAGGAAAAGGGTCAGGAAATGGGACAGGAAATTCATCGGGAAAAGGGACGGGAAATGGGGATGGGGTGGGGAATGGAGCAGGAAATGGGACGGGAAATGCAACGGGAAAAGAGTCAGGAAATCCATCGGGAAATGGGAAGGGAAATGGGAAGAGAAATGGGCCAGGGAAGGGAAATGAAACGGGAAATGGGCCGGGAAAAGGGATGGGAAACGGGAATGGGAACAGGTCAGGAAATGGGAACGGGCCGGGAAATTCATCGGGAAAAGGGATGGGAAACGGGCCGGGAAAAGGGCCAGGGAGGGCCTGGGGAGGAGGGGAAAATGGGGAGGGGGGCACAGGGGGGAGGTCGGGGGGTGGTCGGGGATTGTCCCTTTGGCCGGAGGGGGCGGGGGGAGAGTCCCGAGGACAGAACGGGGGTCCTGAGGGTCCTGAGACCCCGGGGATACAACCCTGAGAACGGTTTGGGGGTCCCGAGGGTCCTGAGACCCCGGGGGGAGAGGCTGGAGGGCGGGGCGGGGGTCCCGAGGGTCCCCAAGGAGAGTCCCGAGAGCAGAACGGGGGTCCCGAGGGTCCTGAGACCCCGGCGGGACAGTCCAGATGTTGGGGCGGGGGTCCTGAGGGTCCTGAGACCCCGGGGGGTCAGTGCCGAGAACAGAACGGGGGTCCCGGGGCAGCGGGGGGACAGCCCGGATAGTGGGGCGGGGGTCCCCAGGGTGCTGAGACCCCGGAGGGAGAGACCGGACAGCGGGGCGGGGGTCCCGGGACCCCTCAGGGACAGATCCGGTGGCAATTCGGGGGTCCCGAGACCCCTCAGGGACAAACCCTCGGGGGGTTCGGGGGTCGGGCAGCCCCCCAGGCCCCCCCCGGGTCTCCCCCGCCCCCCGCGCGCCCCCCGCCCCCCCCGCCGGGAGTGCCCCGAGTGCGGGAAGCGCTTCCGGGACGGGGCGGCCCTGAGGCGGCACCTGCGGGTTCACGGCCCCGAGAGACCCCGGCCTCACCTGGGGACTCACCTGGGGGGGACTCACCTGGGGACTCACCTGGGGGGGGAACACCTGGGGACTCACCTGGGGACTCACCTGGGGGGGACTCCTCACCTGGGCGAGGACAGGAGGAGGAGGGCGGTGGTGGAGGAGGGGTCGTGATGGGGATGGGGGAGAATCTCAAGGGTTTGGGGTTGGGGGATGGATTTTGGGAGTGATGGACAAATATTTTGGGGTTGATGGATAAATTTTGGGTGCCTGACTCTGGAATTAATGGATAAATTTTGTGAATAAAGGAAAATTTTGAGCGCCTGACTCTGGGATTGATGGAAAAAATTTGGGGTTGATGGACAGAACGAGGTGAAATAAAACCAAATTGGGATTTATTTGTGCCCTCCCTTCCTGAAAATTCACCCAAAATTTGCAGTGGCAGCGGTGGGATTCGAACCCACGCCCCCGAAGAGACTGGAGCCTTAATCCAGCGCCTTAGACCGCTCGGCCACGCTACCGGGGCGGGCGGGGCTGGGCAGGGAGGGGCCAGATCCCAACCGGGAATGGGGAAAATTCATCCAATTGGGGATTCGGGAATTAATTAAGGGAATTAATTAAGGGAATTAATTAATGGTTCCAGGGGACAGGAGGGGCAAAAGCAGGAGGGACCCACCCCAGAGTTCAGGGACCCAAAATCCTGGGATGGCCCCAAAATCCTGGGATTTTAGGTCAAAAAAGGTGGGGGAAAAATTTTAAAAAGGGAAAAATAAAATAAAATAAAAATAAAATTAAAATATAAAATAAAAACAAAACTACCTAAAATAAAATAAAATAAAATAAAATAAAATAAAATAAAATAAAATATAAAATAATCGAAACTCCAGGGAAGTTGTGCAGGGTTTTATTGCCGGGGGAGGATCCCGGGATGAGGAGGAGCAGGTCCCATCCTGTTCCCCTCCATCCCAAATCATTCCCATCCCATTCCTGCTCCATCCCAGAGCATCCCTAGGGCAGAATTCCCTGAATTTTGGGGTCACCGGGTGAGGGAGTCCAGCTCCCCCAGAGCCAGAACCCAAAACCCAGAACCCAAAATCCAGAGTCCAGAACTCAGAACCCAAAACCCAGAACCCAGAACTCAGAACGCAAACCCCAAAACCCAGAACCTGAACCCCAGAACCCAAAGCCCAGAGCCCAGAACCCAAATTCCAGGGCCCAGGAGGGGCTCCCCAGCTCAGGAATTCCGTGGAATCGCCGGACGATGGAGAATCTTGGGGATCTCTCCAGGAGCAGGGAGGGGATCCGGGATCACCGGGTGATGGAATTCGGGGATCACTGGGCCAGAGGATTCCAGAGGATCCAGAGCCAGGGCTGGACAGACTGTCTTGGGAAGGATCCCAGGATCACTGAATGATGGAATTCAGGGACCGCTGGACGACAGAATTCGGAGTTCACCGGGTGAGGGATCCCAGGATCACTGGCCGGTGGAATTTGGGGATCCCAAGGTGAGGAATTCCAGGATCCTGAGGTCGCTGGACGATGGAGTTTGGGGATCGTTGAACAATGGAATTCGGGGATCACTGGATGAAGGATCCCAGGGTGAGGGATCCCAGGATCACTGGACAATGGAATCCAAGGATCATCAGAAGATGGAATTTGGGGCTCACTGGACAATGGAATTCCAGGATCACTGGATGATGGAGATCTCCCCCAGCTCCACCCAGAGCCACGGCCTCGCCCCCTCCCCAGTGAGGGACCCCAGGATCATTATAGGATGGAACTTGGGGATCCCAGGGTGATGGAATTTGGGGATCACTGGGTGATGGAATTCAGGGGTCACTGGACGATGGAGATCTCCCCCAGCTCCACCCAGAACCACGGCCTCGCCCCCTCCCCAGTGAGGGACCCCGGGATCACTGGACAATGGAATTTGGGGATCACTGGACAATGGAATTCAGGGATCACCAGAAGATGGAATTTGGGGATCCCAGTGTCACTGGACGATGGAATTTGGGGATCACTGGACGATGGAGATCTCCCCCAGCTCCACCCAGAGCCACGGCCTCGCCCCCTCCCCAGTGAGGGACCCCAGGACCCCAGGATGATGGATCCCAGGATCATTATAGGATGGAATTTGGGGATCACTGGACGATGGAATTCCAGGATCACTGGACGATGGAGATCTCCCCCAGCTCCACCCAGAGCCACGGCCTCGCCCCCTCCCCAGTGAGGGACCCCGGGATCACTGGATGATGGAATTTGGGGATCACTGGACGATGGAGATCTCCCCCAGCTCCACCCAGAACCACGGCCTCACCCCCTCCCCAGTGAGGGACCCCAGGACCCCAGGATGACTGGATGATGGAATTTGGGGATCACTGGGTGATGGAATTTGGGGATCCCAGTATCACTGCACAATGGAGATCTCCCCCAGCTCCACCCAGAACCACGGCCTCACCCCCTCCCCACCAAACTCTGCCGCCGGGAAGGCGAACAAAGGCCTGGAGCTGTCCCTGTCCCTGTCCCCATCAAAAAAGGCCACCAGGCCCCTGTCGCAGTCCAGGGCCACCCTGAGCACCCCGGGGAGCCGGTGGGGCAGCGGCGTGGGGGGCTCGGTCAGCGCCCGGGCCTGGCCGCTCCAGCACTGCAGCCCCCAGACCCCCCAGCGGGGTCCGAACTCGGCCACTGACCGGGGCACGGACCCCCTGCTGACCCCCACGGCGCAGAAACGACCCC
The DNA here is from genome assembly GCF_965231275.1 of Zosterops lateralis. NCBI lineage: Eukaryota > Metazoa > Chordata > Aves > Passeriformes > Zosteropidae > Zosterops > Zosterops lateralis. The sequence goes on from NC_139795.1 coordinate 2,215,925, forward strand.
CGGCCACGGCCACGGCCCAGGTGTGGCGGCCCCGGGTGAAGGACGGGCTGCCCAGGACACACGGGGACCCCGAGAAGCGCTGGGGGTCCGTGGGGGGCTCGGGACCCCCGTAGGCCCAGCGGGCGCTGAGCAGGTCAGCCGAGAGCAGGAGGCGGCAGTGGGAGGTCTGGGGGTCCAGGGTCACCTGGGCTGGGGGGAGATGGGGGGAAAATTGGGGAAATATGAATGGGGATGTGGGGGAAATATGGGGAAATATCGGGGGAAATATTGGGGAAAATATGGGGAGAATTGGGGAAATGTGGGGGAAGATATTGGGGAAATATGGGGGAAAAATTGGGAAATATTGGGGAAATATTGGGGAAAAATTGGGGGGAATATTAAGGGGAATATGGGGGAAAATATGGGGAAATATTGGGGAAAAATTGGGGGGAATATTAAGGGGAATATGGGGGAAAATATGGGGAAATATTGGGGAAAATATTGGGGAAAATTGGGGAAATGTGGGGGAAAATACAGGGGAATATTGGGGGAAAAATTGGGAAATATTGGGGGAATATGGGGGGGAAATGGAGAAATATGGGGAGAAGATGGGGGGAATATGGGGGGAGTATGGAGGGAAAATATGGAGAAATATGGGGGAAATATGGGGTAAATATGGGGAGAAATATGGAGAAATATGGGGGGATATGGGGGGAAAAGGGGATAAAAGGAGGAAAAAAAGATAAAAAGTTGATAAAAAGAGGTGAAACCAGACAAAAATCCCAAATTCTTCCCCGTCCCTTTTCCCCCAAGGACTCACCCACTTGTTCTTCCTCTTTCCCTAAAAATGATAAAATTAATAAATTTGGGGAAGGGGAGGAAGAGGAGGGAGGGGAGGGAAGGACAAACTCACGATGCTCCTCCAGGCACTGCCCTGCACGGAAAGCACAGAGGAAATAAAATTTAAAAAAGGTAAAAGAGAATTTAAAAAAGAAATAAAATTAAAATAAATAAATATATTAAATTTTAAAAATAAAAAAATTAAATTAAAATAGGATAAAATTAAATAGAGAAATTAAGTAGAAAAATAAAATAGAATAAACCAGAATAAAATAAAATAGAATAAACCAGAATAAAATGAAATAGAGAAATTAAGTAGAAAAACAAAGTAGAATAAACCAGAATAAAATAAAATAAAATAAAATAAAATAAAATAAAATAGAGAAGTTAAGTAGAAAAATAAAGTAGAATAAACCAAACCAAAATAAAATAAAATAAAATAAAATAGAAAAAGAAAATAAAGAGGTAAAATAAAATGGAAAAAATGAAATTGAAAAAATAAAATCTAATAGAACAAAATAGAAAAATAAAAGAGAAAAAATTTAAAATAGAATAAAATAAAAAATAAAATAAAATAGAACAATAAAATAAATTAGAACAACAAAATAAAGAAGAAAAAAAAAACCCAGAAAAAATAAAATAAAATAGAAAAAAAATGAAATAAAATAGAAAAAATTAAAATAAAATAGAAATTAAATAAAGGAAAATAAAATAAAATAAAATAGAAAAAAATAAAAATAAAATAAAATAAAATAAAATAAAATAAAATAAAATAAAATGGAAAAATAAAGAAAAGAGACTCAAATAACCCATCCCCAGGACTCACAGATCCTCATCCTGGATTCCTCTGGAAGCAGAAAATTCACACCAATTAATCAATAAATTAATGATAAAATCAGTTTTTTCCACAATTAATTTCTGCAATTGAAGAAAAACGAGGGAATTTCCCCCAAAACTCACCGAGCTCCACCTTGAGCTGGGCTGGAGAGAAAAAGGAGAATTTCCGTCAAAAAATTCAATTTTTGGGAGGAAAAAGGAGAATTTCTGTCCAAAATTCCATTTATGGGGAATTTTTGGGCAGAAATTCCATTTTTGGGCACTTTGGGCTCTCACCGAGGTCTCGGTCTCGTCGTTCTGGGGAAAAAAAGAGACAAAATTCAGAGAAATGAAGAATTAAAATGTTCTGATGACAAAATAAATAAAAAATTATGTTTATATAAATTTAGATAAATATGTTGTCTGAAGTATTTAGGTATATACATAAAAAATTATATAGCTCATATTTATATAAATATATATCAATAAAATTCAAAGAATAAAAAAAAATACAGAAGTAAAATAGAATAAAATAAAATAGGATAGAAAAAATTGATAAAATAAAATACGATTTAAAAAATCCATAGAGTAAAATAAAATAAAAAACATAAAATAAAATAAAATAAAATAAAATAAAGTAGAAAAAATCAATAAAATAAAAATAAATTTAAAAGGTAGAAAACATCAATAAAATAAAATACAATAGAAAAAAAATCGATTAAATAAAATAAAATAATATAAAATAGAAAAATATTTAAAAATCAATAAAATAAAATAAAATAGAAAAAATAGATAAAGTAAAATAACATAAAATAGAAAAAATATTTTAAAATCGATAAAATAAAATTTAAATTTTTTGATAAAATAAAATACAGGAAAAAATCGATAAAATAAAATAAAATAAAATAAAATAAAATAAAATAAAATAAAATCTCAGTGTCCTCACCCAGCTCCTCCTGCAGCTCCTCTGCGAAGGGAAAAACCCAAAATCCTCAATTTTGTGCCCAAAATGAGCCGAAATTCCCCAAATTTGTGGAATTTCAGGGTTTGGGGGGAACAAACGCACCAAGTCTGGAGTCCCGAGATCCTGGGGGGGAAATCAGGAAAATTCAAATTATTGCAGCGAAAAAAACCCAAAATCCACTGAAAAAACCCCAAAAATCGACTGGAAATCCCGAATTTTAAATCCAAAAATTCAGTGAAAATGTCCCGAAATAGAAATTTAATTAAAATTTTTAAATAATATAAAATATCACAATAAAAAAACGATAAATTTGAATCCAAACCCTCCAAAATCGACTGAAAAATCCCGAATTTTAAATCCAAACCTCCCGAAAATCAACTGAAAAATCCCCAAATATAAATTTAATGTTAAAAAATATATAAATGACATAAAATATTGAATATAATAATAAGAAACTGATAAATTTCAACCCCAGTTGTGGAATTCTGGACTCACCCAAGGCCGCCCTGAGCTCCTCTGGGAACCAAAGGGAAATTCCGATTATTTTGGGTTAATTTGGGATAATTTTGGGATTTTTTTTTTATTTTTTTGGGGATATTTTGGGGGATATTTTTGGGGATATTTTGGGGATTTTTTGGGGGGATTTTTTGGGGATTTTTTTTTAATTTTTTTTTTTATATTTTAGGGATATTTTGAGGATATTTTGGGGTATTTTGGGGACATTTTGGGGGATATTTTGGGGATATTTTGGGGGATAATTGGGGGATATTTTAGGGCTATTTTGGGGTATTTGGGGATTTTTTATTATTATTTTTTGGGGATATTTTGGGGATATTTTGGGAGATTTTGGGGATATTTTGGGGACATTTTAGGGGAAATTTTGGGGATATTTTGGGATATTTTGGGGGATATTTTTTGGATTTTTTTGGGAATATTTCGGAGTATTTTGGGGACATTTTGGGGGATATTTTGGGGATATTTTGGGGTGATTTTGGGGATATTTTGGGGGTATTTTGGGGACATTTTGAGGGATTTTTTGGGGATTTTTGGAGGAATATTTTGAGGAAATTTTGGGGATTTTTTTTATTTTTTGGGGGCTATTTTGGGGACATTTTGAGGGATTTTTTTGGAGACATTTTGGGATATTTTGGGGGACATTTTGGGGGATATTTTGGGGGTATTTTGGGGGTATTTTGGGATTTTTTTTTTGATTTTTTTGGGGATATTTTGGGGTGGATTTTGGGGATATTTTGGGGGGTATTTTGGGGATATTTTGGGGGGTATTTTGGGGATATTTTGGAGTATTTTGGGGGAATATTTTGAGGAAATTTTGGGGATATTTTTTGATTTTTTGAGGAATATTTTGGGGACATTTTGAGGGATTTTTTGGGGAGATTTTGGGGATTTTTTTGGGGATATTTAAGGGGATATTTTGGGATATTTTTGGGGATATTTTAGGGATTTTTGGAGGATATTTTTTGGATTTTTTTGGGAATATTTCGGGGTATTTTGGGGACATTTTGGGGATATTTTTGGGACATTTTGGGGATATTTTGGGGTGGATTTTGGAGATATTTTGGGGTATTTTGGGGTATTTTCCCTTCAGCTCCAGCCCAGGAATTGGAAATGAACCCACCGAGGGTTTTGTTGAGTTCGTCTGGAAAGGCGGAAGGAAAAAAAAAAACAGAGTTAAAATAATATAAAATGTTTTAAAATAATTTCTAAAACAATTTCAAATAAATTTAAAACGTTTTGGGGAAATTTGGGGGAAATTTTGAGCAAATTTTGAGGAAATTTTGGGGAAATTTGCGGAAATTTTGGGGGAAATTTTGGGAAATTTTTGGTTTTTCAGGGGGAATTTTGTCATTTTTTATTTGTCGGGGAAACGACCCAAAATCAGCTGAAAAATGGGGAAAAAAATGAGATTTTGGGGCTGGAAAAGGGAAAAACTGACCCAGAACTGGAGGAGCCTTTTCCTCTTTTTCCATTTTTTCTTCTTCCTCCTTTATTTCCTTTTCCTTTTCCTCTTCTTTTTCCTTTATTTCCTCTTCTTTTTCTTCCTCTTTTTCCTCTTCTTCCTCTATTTCTTCTTCCTCTTCTTCTTCCTCTTCCTCCTCCTCTTCTTTTTCCTCCTCCTCTTCCTCCTCCATTTCCTCTTCCTCAATTTCCTCTTTTTCCTCTTTTTCTTCTTCCTCTTCCTCTTCTTCTTCTTCCTCCTCCCCTTCCTCCTCCTCCTCCTCAGTTTCCTCCTCCATTTCCTCGGGGAATTTGTCTGGAAAAAAAAATTAAAATTTTTCTCTTCCCAAGGATGAAAAACTCCCAAATAATAATTTTATTTTATTTTATTTTATTTTATTTTATTTTATTTTATTTTAATTTAATTTAATTTTATATTTATTTTATTTATTTTTATTTTATTTTATTTTATTTTATTTTAATTTTATTTTATTTTAATTTTATTTATTTTTATTTTATTTTATTTTATTTTATTTTTATTTTATTTTATTTATTTTATTTTATTTTATTTTACTTTATTTTAATTTTATTTACTTTTATTTTTATTTTTATTTTTATTTTTATTTTATTTCATTTTTATTTTTATTTTATTTATTATTATATATTAAATTACGGAATAAATTTATATAATTTAATACATATAAAGCAAATAAATAAATAAATAAAAGTCTCCGGGCAGGGACTTTTCAACTCTTAATTCACATTAAAAATAAAAATTAATTTAATTAATTTCGGGGATTTTTTTGGGGCTGAAATTTGCTGCCCCAGTGAAATCCTGGGGGTGAATTCCCAAATCCCCAAAATCCCCAAAATCCCCAAAATGCCCCAAAATCCCCCAAAATGCCCCAAAATCCCCCAAAACGCCCCAAATTCCCCAAATCTCCCCAAATCCAACTCACTGATCACAGAGTTCTGATTGCCTGAAAATAGGGAAAAAAAGGGTTAAAAATGGGATAAAATTGAAAAAAAAAATTAAAGATATATTTTATATATATATGTTTTAAATAAAAAAATAAAAAATATATTTCTTCACATAAAATAGATTTTAATATTAAATTTTAATATAATTAAATGTATAAATATACATATATTATATGAAAGTAAATATAGATACATATATATAAAATGAAATAAATACATTTATTTATAAAACATACAGAAGTTTTGGGGTGTTAATTCCTAATTAACTCAGGCTCATTTTGGGTGTTAATTACTGATTAATTCCTAATTAACTCAGGCTCATTTTGGGTGTTAATTACTGATTAATTCCTAATTAACTCAGACTCATTTTGGGCAGGGAATCCCCTGTCCAGAACTCACGTGTGGCCGATTCTTTCTCCTCTGGGAACAGAAATGGGAATTATTGCCCCGTCAGCACCGTGTTATTAATCACAATTATTTATTATAATTATTATTTCCCATTGTTATTAATTATTGTTTATTATTTCCCATATTTTCCTATTATTTCCCATTATTAATTATTGTTAATAATGATGAATAATTATTTCCCATTATTTCCCATTACTTACCATTATTATTAGTAATTATTTCCCATTATTTCCCATTGTTATTAATTGTTATTAATTATTATTTACCATTATTATTTATTGTTTTTAATTCTCATTATTCACTAATATTAATTATTAATAATTGATATTTTAAATTATTCCCCATTATTTCCCCTAGTAAGTATTTAAAATATTTAAAAATATTAAAATTCATTAGAATTTATTAGAATTGATTAATAACTACTATTGCCCATTATTTACTATTATTTACCATTATTAATAATTATTATTTTGCTTTATTCCCCATTATTACCAATTATTAATTCCCGCCCCCCCTCAGGAATTTCCCCCAATTCCCGTTAATTAAATCCACATTTCCCTGGGCATTAATTAACTGCCCATTAATGAATTAATTGACTCACCCAGGAGCCGCCTCAGGTGCCCTGGAGGGATTAAAGTCACAAAACCAGAATTTATTTTATTCCTTTTAATTTATGGACGGGATTAGTGGAATTAGAGGAATTGGGTGGAATTATAGAGTAATACAAATATAAATATAAATATAAATATAAATATAAAAATAAAATAAAAATAGGCAGAAACACTCTAAATATAAATATAAATACTCTAAATATAAATATGAATATAAATACTTGAATTGTAAATAATGTGAATATAAATACTCTAAATGTACTCTGAATAAACATTATAAATATAAATATAAATACAAAAATTATAAATATAAATACTCTAAATACAAATATCTTAAATGTAAATAATATAAATATAAATATTAATACTCTTAATATAAATACTCTGAATTTAAATTTAAATACAAATATAAGTAATATAAACAGAAATATACTATAAATGTGAACAAATACTCTAAATTTAAATATAAATAATAAAAATATAAATGTAAGTACTCTAAATACAATTCTATAAAAATAAAAATAAAAATAAAAATAAAAATAAAAATAAAAATAAAAATAAAAATAAAAATATAAATATAATAAATGTGTGACTTACTGATCTCAGCCTCGCTCTCCCCTACAGGAACAAAACAATCCCAATAAATCCCCAGTTAAAAACCACCAAAAAATTGAAATAATTTTTTAAAAAATCACAAAAAAATTCTACAAGACTAAAATCAACTTTTGGGAAATCAATAAAATCAAGAATCGCTTTAAAATAAACTAATAAAAAGTGGGAAATAATGAATTGGGTTGGGGTTGTTACTCACGGAGCTGCAAATCCCGGGACTCTGAGGAGACAAAATTAATAATTACAATTAATCCTGGATAATATTAATAATTATTATTAATCCTGAATAACGGTAATAATTATTTGTGATCAATATTGATAATTATTGTTGGAGCCTCACCCAGCTCGGCCTCGCGCTGCTCTGGGGAGAGAAAACGGAATTTCTCAGAGTTTTTCCTCTATTTTGGTGATTTTGGGTCGTTTTGGGGCAAAATTCGGGAACTTACGGAGCTTTTTGGTGAAAACCTCTGGAAATAAAACAGGAAATTAATATTAATACTATTATTATTATTACTACTATTATTGCTATTATTACTATTATTATTACTATTATTATTATTATTAGATGCAGTATTAGTAATAATGATAATAATATTGAAGACGTCTGGAAAGCAAAACAGGAAATTAATGGTAATAATAATAAAATAAAAATAAAATAAATAATAAGAATAAGGATAATAACAGTAGTATTAGCAATAATTAAAATAATAATATTAAAGACCTCTGGAAATAAAAATGGGAAAGTGATGATAATATTAATAATATATAATAAAAATAATATTGATGACCCTATAGTAAAAATAATAATAGTAACAATAATAATAGTAATAGTAATAATAATAATAATAGTAATAGCAATAATAATAATAATAATAATAATAATGACCATATTGAAGACCTCTGGAAATAAAACCAGGATAAGTACATAATAATAATAATAGTAATAGTAATAATAATAATGATAATAATAATGATAATAATAATAATAGTAATAATAATAAAGACCACTGAAAATAAAACCAGGATAAATAAATAATAATAATAGTAATAATAGTAATAATAGTAATAATAGTAATAATAATAATAATAATAATAGTAATAATAGTAATGAAGACCTCTGGAAACAAAACCAGGGGAAAAACACAATAATTAATAATAATAACAATAACAACAATAATAACAACCCCAATGTCGATTTTTTCCCCAATTTCCCCAAAATGAAAATAAACGAGACAAACTCACCCACGTCAGCCGTGAGCTCTCCTGGAAAAATGGGGAAAAAAACCAAAATTTGAGCCCAAATTTCCATTTTTTCCCAAATTTCCCCAAATTTTGGATTTTTTTTTTGGGTTTTTTTTGGGTGTGAAAAGGCCCAACTCACCGATTTTGGTGTGACGTTCCCCTGGGGGGAGAGATCCGGGTCAGGGGGGTCATTAATTCATTAATTAACGGCTCATTAATTAATTAATGGTCATTAATAACCAGGGGCGGGGCCGGGACTCACCGAGTTCCACTGTGAACAGCCCTGGGGGGAACAAAAAACATTCATTTCTAAAAATTTTATGGAATTTGGGGATGTTTTTCCAAAATTTCCTGAAATTGATGGATTTTCCCCAAATTTTTTGAAATTGAGGGATTTTCCCCCCAAAATTTTATGAAATTGGGGAATTTTTCCCAAAAATTCTCTGGAATTTGAGGATTTTCTCCCCAAATTTTCCTGAAATTGAAGGATTTTCCCCCAAATTTTAATGAATCGGGGAATTTTTTTCCCAAAATTTTCTGAAATTAGAGAATTTTCCCCAAAATTCTGCGGAATTTGAATTTTTTCTCCCAATTTTTCTGGAATTGGGGGATTTTCTGCCCAAATTTTTCTGAAATTGAAGGATTTTCCCCCAAATTTTAATGAATTGGGGGATTTTTTTCCCCAAAATTTTCTGAAATTAGAGAATTTTCCCCCAAATTCTCTGGATTTTCCCCCAAAGCCTCTGGAATTTTCTGGATTTTCCCAAATTCTCAGGATCCCCCAATGTGGGTTTGGGTCCTGGGTCTCACTCACGGACGGTGGCGTCGCACTTGGCTGAGGGAAAAGAAAATAAAAATTAAAATTTGGAATTTAAATGAGGGTTTGAAATAGAAATAGAAATAGAAATGGAAATGGAAATAAAAATGAAATAGGAATAGGAATAGAAATAGAAATAGGAATAGAAATAGAAATAAAAATAAAATAAAATAGAAATAGAATAGAAATAGAAATAGAAATAGATATAGAAATAGAAATAGAAATAAAATTTAAAAATAAAAATAAAAATAAAAATAATAAAAAATAAAAATAAAATAAAAATAGAACTAGAAATAAAAATAAAAATAAAAATGAAAATGAAGATAAAAATAAAAATATAAATAAAAATAAACCAAAACAAAAATAAAATAAAAATAGAAATAAAAATAAAAACGAAAATAAAAATAAAAATAAAACAAAATAAAAATAAAAATAAAAATAGAAGTAGAAATAAAAATAAAAATAAAAACAAAAGAAAACAAAAATAAAAATAAAAATAAAAATAAAAATAAAAATAAAAATAAAACAAAAAAAAAACAAAAATAAAAATAAATAAAAATAAAAATAAAAATAAAAATAAAAATAAAAATAAAAATAAATTCTGTTTTGTCTCCTCCCCCGTGACTCACCCAGCTCTGCCCGGAGCTTCCCTGAGCACAGAGAAATAAAGTCAATAAAGTCCAAAACTTTGGATTTGGGGGAATTTTGGGGGATTTGGGGAATTTGGGGGATTTTGGGGATTTGGGGATTTTGGGGATTTTGGGGATTTCAGGGAACTGAGGAATTTTGGGGATTTTGGGATTTGGGGATTGTGTCACTCACGGAGCCCGGAGTCGCGCTCGGCTGCTCCGCAGGGAGAGAAAATTCAATAGATTATCCCATTTATTAGAAATTAAATATATTCTTCATTTATTTAGAAATAAATATACTCCCCACTTATTAATTAAATATATTCCCCATTTATTAGAAATTAAATATATTACCCCATTTACTAGAAATAAAGATATCCCCCATTTATTAAAAATAAATATATTCCCATTTATTAGAAATTAAATATATTATTCCATTTATTAGGAATTAATAAATTCCCCATTTATTTAGAAATTAAATATATTCCTCATTCATTAGAAATTAAATATATTATTCTATTTATTAGAAATTAAATATATTCCTCATTTATTAGAAATAAAGATATTCCCCATTTATTAGAAATTAAATACATTATCCCATTTATTAGAAACAAATATATTATCCTATTTATCAGAAATTAAATATATTCCCCCATTTATTAGAAATAAATATATTCCCCATTTATTAATTAAATATATCCCCCATTTATAAGAAAGTAAATATATTATTCCATTTATTAGGAATTAATAAATTCCCCATTTATTAGAAATAAATATATTCCCCATTTATTAATTAAATATATTCCCCATTTATTAGAAATTAAATATATTATCCCATTTATTAGGAATTAATAAATTCCCCATTTATTAGAAATAAATATATTCCCCATTTATTAATTAAATATATCCCCCATTTATAAGAAAATAAATATATTATTCCATTTATCGGGAATTAATAAATTCCCCATTTATTCATAAATAAATATTTTATCCCATTTATTTAGAAATAAATATATTCCCCCATTTATTAGAAATAAATGTATTCCCCCATTTATTAGAAATTAAATATATTATATATAAATATAATGATTGTAACTTCATTAAACCACATCACAAATCAATAAAATAACCATTAAAAACCCCAAAGAAATATTAATTAATAAACCTTTCCTCACCCAGCAGGGCCGTGAGTCTCCCTGGGAACGAGGGGAGGGAAAAAATTAAATTAATTCAGGAAAAACCTCCCTGAAATGACCCAAAACTGAGGAATTTGAGCCCAAATCTCATCGGGGAGGAGCAGAACTCACGGATTTCTGACGCCAGTTTGGCTGGGGGAGAAAAAAATAAATTATTTGGGTTATTTGGGTTTTTTTCCAAGGGAAATGAAGAAATTTGGGGGGTAAATTGGTTTATTTTTGTTTTTTTTCCCAGAGTGGGATTGAGGAGGAGCTGCCTGACCCAAAATGAGAGTTTTTTACCCAAAATGAGAAGATTTTACCCCAAATTGAGGACTTTTTATCCCAAAATTAGGATTTTTACCCCAAAATGAGAAGATTTTACCCCAAAACCAGAAAGTTTTACACCAAAATGAAGGATTTTACCTCAAAATTAGGAAGTTTCACCCCAAAATGAGGATTTTTTTACCCCAAAATGAAAAAAAAATACCCAGAAATGAGGAATTTTTTACCAAAAATTGGGATTTCCCCCCAAAATTAGGAGTTTTACCCCAAATTGAGGATTTTTACTCCAAAATACAGAATTTTTACCCCAAAATTAGGAAGTTTTACCCCCAAATGAGGATTTTTTTACCCCAAATGAGAAGATTTTACCCCAAAATGAGAAAGTTTTACCCTAAAATGAGGATTTTTACCCAAAATTAGGAAGTTTCACCCCAAATTGAGGAGGTTTTACCCCAAAATGAGGAAATTTTTACCTAAAATGAGGATTTTTACTCCAAATTGAGGGAATTTTACCCCAAAATACAGAATTTTTACCCCCAAATGAGGAAGTTTTACCCCAAATCAAGGATTTCTACCCGAAAATGAGAATTTTTACCCCAAAACAAGGAAATTTTATCCCCAAAACGAGTTTTTTTTTACCCAAACCCCAGGCCAAGGCACTCACTGATTTTCCTGTCTCGTTCCTCTGGAGGAGGAAAAACGGGGAGAAAAAGGAGGAAAAAGGGAATTAGGAAAATTCCGTCGTTTTCCTGGAGTTTCTCTGCACCAAAAACGGGATTTTTCACCCCAAATTCCCCCAAAAATGAGATTTTTGTGTCGGGAGCTGCACTGACTGAGTTTGGCGTTGGAGTCACCTGGAAAACGGGAGAGAAAATTAAAAATTGGCTCAAAATTTGCCAAAATTTGCCTGAAATTCACCCAAAAATTCACACAAAAATTGACACAAATTTATCCAGAAATTCAGACAAAAATTCAACAAAATTCACCCAAAAATTCACCCAAAAATTCATCCAAATTCACTCAAAATTCAACCAAAATTTCACCCAAATTCGCCCAAATTCACCCAAAAATTGACCCCAAAATTGACCCAAATTTACCCAAAAATTCACCCAAAATTCACCAAAAATTCACCCCAAAATTCATTCAAATTCATCAAAAAATTCACCCCCAAAATTCACCCAAATTTACCCAAAAATTTCACCCAAAAATTCAACAAAATTCATCAAAAAATTCACCCCCAAAATTCACCCAAATTCACCCAAAAATTCAACAAAATTCATCAAAAAATTCACCCCCAAAATTCACCCAAATTTACCAAAAAATTCACCAAAAATTCACCCAAAATTCACCCAAAATTTGACCCAAATTTGCCCAAATTCACCAAAAGATTCTCCCAAAATTCACAAAATTTTCTAATACAATTTTTTTACAATCACAATTCCCATCATTAAGGTTTAAATTTTCCTTTCAAAGCCGAAATTCCAATTCTAAAATGGGGAAAACATTTTAAATTTTTTTGAATTTTTGTATCTGGGGAGGGAACACAAATTTGGGGGGAAAAGAATTCCATTTAAAGACCCAAATTTATTAATTTTAGGGAGAAATTGATGATTTAAAAAGCCAAATATTTTATTTTTTAAGCCCAAATATTTTTTTTTTTTTTTTTTATTTTAATCCACCCAACTCCTTACCCAGGTCCGAGGTCAATTTGCCTGAAACAAAAATAAAAATAAAAATAAAAATAAAAATAAAAATAAAAATAAAAATAAAAAAGAAATAAATAAAATAAATAATAAAAATAAAAAATATCAATAAATAAAAATAAAAAGAAAGGAACTCACTGATCCTCGTGTCTCGCTCCTCTGGGAAGGGAAAAGGGAAATAAAATTAATAAAAATGGGAAAAATGGGATAAAAGGGATAAAAAAAGGGGAAAAAAAGGGGAAAAAGGGAAAATCCAAAAATCCACTCACCGAGTGCGGCCGTGAGCTGCTCTGGGAGGGGAAAAAAACCAAAATAAACCAGAAATAAACCAGAAATAAACGCAAAAATAAATCCAAAATAAATCCGAAATAAATCCAAAATAAATCCGAAATAAATACGAAATAAATCCGAAATAAATACGAAATAAATCCAAAATAAATCCAGAAATAAATCCAGAATAAATCCAAAATAAATCCAGAATAAACCCAGAATAAATCCGAAATAAATCCAAAATAAATCTGAAATAAACCCAAAATAAATCCAGAAATAAATCCAAAATAAACCCAAAATAAATCCAGAAATAAATCCAGAAATAAAACCAAAATAAACCCGAAATAAATCCAAAATAAACCCAAAATAAATCCAGAAATAAAACCAAAATAAATCCAAAATAAATCCGAAATAAATCCAGAAATAAACCCAAAATAAACCCAAAATAAACCCAAAATAAATCCGAAATAAATCCGAAATAAATCCAGAAATAAATCCAAAATAAACCCGAAATAAATCCAGAAATAAATCCAGAAATAAATCCAAAATAAATCCAGAATAAATCCAGAATAAATCCAAAATAATCCCAAAATAAATCCAAAATAAATCCAAAATAAATCGAGAAATAAACCTGAAATAAATCCAGAATAAATCCAGAATAAATCCAGAATAAACCCAGAATAAACCCAGAATAAATCCAAAATAAATCCGAAATAAATCCAGAAATAAATCCAGAAATAAATCCAAAATAAACCCAAAATAAATCTAAAATAAATCCGAAATAAATCCAGAATAAATCCAAAATAAACCCAGAATAAATCCAAAAATAAATCCAAAATAAATCCAAAATAAATCCGAAATAAATCCGAAATAAATCCAGAATAAATCCAAAATAAACCCAAAATCCCTCCAAAAATCTCCACTCACCCAACTCGGCGTCACTTTCTTCAGTAGAAAAAAAAAAATCAATTAAAATCAATTAAAATTCAACAAAATTTCTATAAATGATAAATTTTGGCTCCATCAGTGCCCGGGGTCGGACTCACCAAATTCCTCCGGTAATTTCCCTTCAAAACACAAAAAAATTCCATCAGAATAAATAAAATAAATAATTACTAATAATGATATCAGTAATAATAATAATAATAATAATGATAATATTAATGATAGCGATAATAATAATAGAAAAATAACAAATAAACATAATAGAATAAATAGATAAATGAATAATTATTAAAAATGATATAGCTAATAATAGTATAAAAAGAAATAAATAGAATAAAATTAATTGATAAATAAATATTAATAATATTAATAATATTAATAATATTAATAATATTAATAATATTAATAAATAATATTAATATTATTAATATTAATATTAATATTAATAATATCACTAACTAACAATAATAATGATAATTATAATAGTGAGAACAGCAGTAACAGTATAAAATGATGAATAATAAATACAATATAATAAATCCATGAATAAAATTCGAATAATGACAATATTAATGGAAAAAAGGGAATTAAAAATTTCCACTCACGGATTTGTGGCTCCCACTCGGCTGCAAAAGAGACAAAAAAAAAATCCTTAATTTGGTTTTTTGGGATTTTTTTTAATGTTTTCACCCCCAAAAAATTGTCTTTAGAAATCATTGATTTGGTTTTTTTGGGTTTATTTTTAATTTTTTACCCCCAGAATTGAAAATTCATTAATTCCCGGGTGGGAAATGAGGAATTTCACTCACCCAGAGCCGAGTTTGCCCCTAGAAAAGGAGAAATAAAAAAGAATAAAATAAAATAAATTAAAAAATAAAATAAAATAAAATAAAATTTAATAAAATTTAAATAATAATAATAAAATAGAATAGAACAAAATAATAAAATAAAATAGAATAAAATAGAATAGTATAGAATAAAATTAAAAAAGAAAATAATATTTTAAAAAGAAAATAAATTCAATTTAACTTATTTAAAATAAAATTTAATAAAATAAAAATAAAATAAAATTCAGAAAATTCAGGAAAATCCCCCAAAACGAGCCCTGAGGGGGTTTGGGGCCCCCTCGGGAATTTTGGGGCCAAAATTTGATCCCAAATCCCCCCAAAAAATTCAAATTTCACCCACCTGGATCCATCAGGGCTCCGCTCCTGCCTGGGGGGAAATGGAAAAACAGGAAAAATGGGTCAGAATTGCAGAAAAATGGGAAATTTGGGGATTTGGGGGATTTTCCAGCCCAAATTTGGGATTTCCGGGGGGAATTTGGGTAATTATTATTTATTATTTATAAAGAGAATATAGAAAACACATAAATAAATAATAAACAAAGCAATAAATAGTTAAATAAATTAATAAAAAAATAGAATATAAAAAGAGATTATATACAAATACGTATGTATAATATGGGTACATAATATACATATAAAGGTAATATATAAAATGAATGTATTAAGCATAAATTTAATATACAGAATAAATATATTAAATACAAATAGAACATATAAAATAAATGTATTAAATATAAATATAATATAAAAATAAATACATTAAATATAAATAACAGAAAAACAAAACAAAAAATCATCACGTAAGTATAATGCATATATAAAACCACATTTATATTTACAAAATCAAATCAGTATTAATAAGAGAGGCATTAACAGAAGAGATAATAGTGACGACAACAATAACAATATTAAAATAATAAATATTAAATAGAACTGAATAACCCCCAATAAATAAGCAAATAATACAAATAATATCAAGAATATAAACATTAATAAATGAATAAAGGACTCACCGGGGCCGGGGCCGCTGATCTGGGGCTGGATTTGGGATTTTTGGGGTCAAATTTGGGATTTTTAGGGCCGGAATTTTGGGTTCAGGGCCAGGATTTGGGGAATTAGGGCTGGATTTAGGGATTTGGGGTCAGGATTTGAGGTTTTGGGGTCAGGATTTGGGTTTTTAGGGCCGGAATTGGGGTCTGGGCTGGGATTTGGGGTTTTTGGGGTCAGGATTTGGGATTTAGGGTCGGGATTTGGGAAATTAGGGCTGGATTCAGGGATTCAGGGTCAGAATTTGGGCTTTTAGGATCAGGATTTGGTGAAGTAGGGCTGGGATTTGGGAATTTAGGGTCAGGATTTGGGAATTTAGGGTCAGGATTTGGGGCCTGGGGTGGGGTTTGGGGTCAGGATTTGGGGTTTGGGGTCTGGGGTGGGTTTTTGGGGTGGGATTTGGGGTTTTTGGGGTCGGGATTTGGGGTTTTAAGGCCAGATTTGGGATTTGGGGCTGGATTTGGGTTTTTAGGGCCGGGATTTGGGGAATTAGGGCTGGATTTAGGGATTTAGGGCCGGAATTCAGGGTCTGGGGCCGGGATTTAGGGATTTAGGGTCGGGATTTGGGGTTTTAAGGCCAGATTTGGGTTGTTTAGGGTCAGGATTTGGGTTTTGGGGTCTGGGGTGGGTTTTTAGGGCCGGGATTTGGCGTTTTAAGGCCAGATTTGGGGTTTTAAGGCCAGATTTAGGTGTTTAGGGTCAGGGTTTGGGATTCGGGGTCGGGATTTGGGGTTTTAAGGCCAGATTTGGGGTTGTTTAGGGTCAGGGTTTGGGGTTTGGGGTTTTTAGGGCCGGGATTTGGGGTTTTAAGGCCAGATTTGGGGTTTTTAGGGTCAGGGTTTGGGATTTGGGGTCAGGATTTGGGGTTTTAAGGCCAGATTTGGGGTTGTTTAGGGTCAGGGTTTGGGGTTTGGGGTTTTTAGGGCCGGGATTTGGGGTTTTAAGGCCAGATTTGGGGTTTTTAGGGTCAGGGTTCGGGATTTGGGGCCCTCACAGGAGCTGAGGCCGCTGAGCTGGAACTTGGCCCGACCCTAAAAATACCCCGGGGGAGGATCCGAAATGGGAACCGGGGAACGGGATCCCTCAGGGGGATTTGGGATCTTCTGGGGGGACATTGGGATCCTTTGGGGGATTTTGGGATCCTTTAGGGGATTTTGAGGAATTTTTTTAGGTGGTTTGGGGATCTTGTGAAGAGATTTTGGGATCCTTTGGGGGATTTGGGGATCCTTTAGGAGGTTTTCGGACCCTTTGGGGGATTTTGGGACCCTTTAAAGGCGATTTGGGATCCTTTAGGGGATATTTGGACCCTTCAGAAGGGACATTGGGATTCTTTTTGGGATCTTTTAGGGACGATTTGGGATCCCCGTTCGAATTCCCCCCTCAATCCCCCCTTTTCCGTACAGCCCCCGCTGGGCGCCGCCATCTTGTCCATGGCGGCCGCCATCTTGCCTACGGCGGCCGCAGCGGGGTTGGGATCCTTCAGGGGGTTTTGGGATCCTTTAGGAGGGACATTGGGATCCCTTAGGGGCGATTTGGGATCCTTTAGTGGAGATGTGGAGATATTTGGATCCATTAGGGGCGATTTGGGATCCTCGGGGCGAGTTCCCCTCTCAGATTCCCCCTTTCCGTACACCGGGCGCCGCCATCTTGCCCGTGCCGGTTGCAGCGGGGTTGGGATTCTTTAGGGAGTTTTGGGATCCTTTAGGAGATATTTGGACCCTTCAGAAGGAACATTGGGGTCGTTTAGGGGATCCTTTAGTGGCGATTTGGGATCCCCGGGCGAATTCTCCCTTCAATCCCCCCTTTCCGTACAGCTCCCTTGGACGCCGCCATCTTGTCCATGCCCGCCGCCATGCCGCCGTACGGCATCACACCACTTCCGTTTCCGCCGGAAGCGCCCCTTTCTCTTCCTCTTTCTCTCTGCCCTCGCCAACGTGAGGGGACGGTCGGGCCCGGGCCGAGGCCTCGGAGCATCCGCCGCCATCCCGCCGCCCCCGCCGCCCCCGCCGCCGCCATGACGGAGCAGATGACCCTCCGCGGGACCCTGAAGGGCCACAACGGGTGGGTGACCCAGATCGCCACCACGCCGCAGTTCCCGGACATGATCCTGTCGGCCTCGCGCGGTGAGCGGGGGAGAAAACAGGAAAAAAGGGGATAAAAGGGGTTAAAAAGTCTCTGGGGAAGGTAAAAACCTGAAAGAGGGGATTAAAAACCTCTCGGTAAAGGGGGATCTGAGGGAAAATCGGCGGGTTTGGGGTTAAATACGGGAGGGAGAGGGAGAAATAATAAAATTTATATCGATTTTTGCGTCCCTGAGTGATTATTATAAGAAATATGGATTGTTGATCTAATACCGGTATCTGACCGTGAGTGACAAACGGTCTGTGACAGTTTAAAGTTAGAAAGAGTCGGTTTAATACATAAAATACAAGTGCACGTTTATAACCCCGGTACATCCCGTTCTCCCGCTCTGTGCGGTAATTACCCGAACACTTTAAAAAGTCCTTTAAAAAAACCTTTAAAATTCTTTTAAAAATTCTTTAAAAATCCCTTTTAAGATTTCCTTTTAAAGTCCTTTTAAAAAAACCCTTAAAAATCCTTAAAAAATAGTTTAAAAATCCTTTATAGTAGTCCTTAAAAATCCTTGAAAATCGTTTAAAAACCCTTTAAAAATCCTTCAAAAGAATCCTTTAAAAACCCTTTAAAAATCCTTAAATATCATTTAAAAAACCTTTAAAAATCCTTTAAAAATCCTTTTAAAAAATCCTTAAAAAAAACCCTTTAAAAATTCTTTAAAAATGCTTTAAGTAATTCTTTAAAAACCCTTTAAAAAAACCTTAAGTCTTTAAAAAATCCTTAAAAAATCCTTTAAAAAAACCCTTTAAAAATTCTTTAAATAATTCTTTAAAAACCCTTAAAAATTCCTTTAAAAAAACCCTTAAAAAATCTTTAAAAAAATACTTAAAAACCCCTAAAAAAATCCTTAAAAAACCCTAAAAAAAACCCTAAAAACCCCATTGAAAGCCCTCTAATTCGGCGGTTGGTTCCCCAGACAAGACGATCATCATGTGGAAGCTGACCCGGGACGAGACCAACTACGGGATCCCTCAGAGGGCCCTGAGGGGCCACTCGCACTTTGTCAGTGACGTGGTGATCTCCTCCGACGGGCAGTTCGCGCTCTCGGGCTCCTGGGACGGCACCCTGCGCCTCTGGGACCTCACCACGTGCGTCTTTTGGGGGTTTTGGGGGTTTAAAGGGGGTTTGGGGGGGTTTGGGGGGTCTTTGGGGGGTTTGGGAGTGGTTGGTTGTGGTACTGAGGGGGGATCGTGGCACCTTGAAATGGGATTGTGAGAGAAGGTGGGTGAATTTTTGATTTTTGGGGTGTTTAAACTGGATTTTTTTGGTATTTAAATTGTTTTTTGCAGTGTTTAAATTGGTTTTTGGGGGGTTTTGGGGTGTTTAGGAAATTTCAGGGGAGTTTGAGGGGAGTTGGTTGTGGGATCGTGGCAGGAGTTGGGTGAATTTTGGATTTTTGGGGTGTTTAAATCGGTTTGTTGGGGGTCAGGATGGAATTTTGGGGTGTTTAAACTGGATTTTGGGCTTTCGGGCTCCTGGGACAGCACCCTGCGCCTCTGGGACCTCACCACATCCGTCAACGGGGGTTAAAGGGGTTTTTGGGGGGTTTAAAAGGGATTTGGGGTGTTTTGGGGGGATTTTGGGATGGTTCGTTGTGGTTTTAAGGTGAGATCCTGAGAAGAGTTGGGTGAATTTTGGATTTTTTTGGGTGTTTAAGTTGTTTTTTGGGGGTGTTTTAAGTGTTATCCAGGATCAAGTCATCCAGAATTTGGCTAAAATCTAGATTTTAAAGGTGTTAGAGCTGCTCCCCAGGATCAGATCAGCCCAGAATTTGGGTACATTTTGGATTTTTGGGGTGTTTAAACTGACTTTTGTGGTGTTTAAGGTGTTCTCTGGGGTCAAATCATGGCAGAATTTGGGTAAATTCCAGATTTTGGGGGTGTTTTTTGGGGGGTTTGGGGTGTTTAGAGGATATTTTGGGATTTTTTTTTGTGGTATTGTGTTGAGATTGTGAGAAAAGTTGGGTGAATTTGGGTTTTTTGGGTGTTTAAATTATTTTACTGGGGGTCAGGTTGGATTTTTGGGGTGCCAGGATAGATTTTTGGGGTCTTTAAGCTGTTCTCTGGGGTCAGATCATCCAGAATTTGGGTAAATTCCCTTTTTTTTTTTGGTGTTTATACTGTATTTTGGGTATTTTGAGCTGCCCCGGTGATTAAACCCGACACTCCCTGAGCCCTGTGGGCTCTGAGGACACGTCCTGCAATGATGAGGGGACACACACAGGGGGGGGCAGCCACTTTGGGGGTTAAACTGATTTTTGGGGCTTAAACTGGTTTGTTTGGGGTGTTTAAACTAGCCCCGTTTTTGGCCCCCAGGGGCACGACGACGCGGCGGTTCGTGGGGCACACCAAGGACGTGCTGAGCGTGGCCTTTTCCTCCGACAACCGGCAGATCGTGTCGGGCTCCAGGGACAAAACCATCAAACTCTGGAACACCCTGGGCGTCTGCAAGTACACCGTGCAGGTGGGGAGGGGGGATTGGGGGGGGTCCCGGGGGGTTTGGGGGCATTCCTGGGGGTTTGGGGCTGATCCCGGGGGGTCTGGGGGCATTCCTGGGGGGATTGGGGTGAGTCTGAGGGGGATTGAGGGTGAGACTGGGGGGATTGGGGTGATCACAGGGGGTTTGGAGTCATTCCTGGCGAGTTTGGGGGGGACTGGGGTGGGTTTGGGGGGGATTTGGGGGAGTCTGGGGGGGTTTGGGGCTGATCTCAGGGGGTTTGGGGAGTCTAGGGGGCATTCCTGGCAGGTTTGGGGTCATTCCTAGGGGGTTTGGGGTCAGCCTGGGGGGTTTGGGGTGGGTCCAGGGGCATTTGGGGGTGGCCAAAGGGGTTTGGGGTGAGTCTGAGGGGGATTGGGGTTGATCTCAGGGGCTTTGGGGGGGATTGGGGTGGGTTTGAGGTCATTCCTGGGGGGTTTGGGGGGATTTTGGGGGGTTTGGCTGGGATTGGGGCTGATATCAGGGGGTTTGGAGGTGATTCCAGGGGGTTTGGGATGGGTCTAGAAGAGTTTGGGGTCATTCCTGGGGGTTTGGGGGAGATTGGGGTGAGCCTGGGGGGATCGAGGTGGGTCTGGGGGCATTTGGGGGTGGTCAGAGGGATTTGGGGTGAGTCTTGGGGGATTGGGGTGAGGCTGGAGGGGATTGGGGTGGGTCTGGGGGAATTTGGGGTGATCTCAGAGGGTTTGGGGTGGGTTTGGGGGGCTTTGGGGTCATTCCGGGTTTATTGGTTGGGTTTGGGTTGTTCCTGTTGGTTTTTGGCCGATCCCGCCGGGCTGGGCTCAGTCCTGGGGGCTGGGGGCGCCCTGGGGGGCTCTGGGTGTCCCTTCCCTGTCCCCTGACTGTCCCCTCACTGTCCCCCCTGTCCCCTCACAGGACGAGAGTCACTTGGGGTGGGTCTCCCTGTCCCCTGGGTGTCCCCACACTGTCCCCACACTGTCCCCACACTGTCCCCACACTGTCCCCACACTGTCCCCATGGTGTCCCTGTCCCCTCACAGGACGAGAGTCACTCGGGGTGGGTCTCCCTGTCCCCTGGGTGTCCCCACACTGTCCCCTCACTGTCCCCATGGTGTCCCTGTCCCCTCACTGTCCCCTCCCTGTCCCCTGACTGTCCCCTGTCCCCCCAGGACGAGAGTCACTCGGAGTGGGTCTCCTGTGTGCGCTTCTCCCCCAACAGCAGCAACCCCATCATCGTGTCCTGCGGCTGGGACAAGCTGGTCAAGGTGGGCCGGGGGCTGGGACCCCCAGATCTGACCCCAAATCTGCTCGTTTGACCCTGAGATTTAACCCCCTGACCCCAAATCTGCCCCCCCTGACCCTTAGATCTAACCCCTCTGACCCCCCCAACCCCAAATCTGACCCTTCTGACTCCAAATCTGAGCCCCCTGACCCCAAATCCTGCCCCAAATCTGCCTTTTCTGACCCCAAACCTGCCCCCCTGACCCCAAATCTGCCCCTATGACCCTCCTGACCCCAGATCTCACCCCTCTGACCCCAAACCTGACCCCAATCGTGCCCCCGTGTCCCCCCAGGTGTGGAACCTGGCCAACTGCAAGCTGAAGACCAACCACATCGGGCACACGGGGTACCTGAACACCGTCACCGTGTCCCCTGACGGCTCCCTCTGCGCCTCGGGGGGAAAGGTGGGGCACCTGGGGGGGCCTGGGACACCTGGGGACACACCTGGGACACCTGGGGACACACCTGGGACACCTGGGGGAGCTGGGATACCATAGACACACCTGGGGATAGACCCCTGACGGGTCTCTCTGCGCCTCGGGGGGAAAGGTGGGGCACTGGGGGGGGCTGGGGACACACCTGGGAGAGCCTGGGGCTGGCCTGAGATACTCTAGAGACACTTTGGGACACCTGGGAGAGTCTGGGGACAGCCTGGGACACCCTAGACACACCTGGGGACACACCTGGGATACCTGGGGTTGGCCTGGGGGCACCTGGGAACATCCTGGGGACACCTGGCACATCCTGGGGCGCTCTGGGGACAGCCAGGGACACCTGGAGACACCTGGGGGACAGCCTGGGGACACCTTGAAGCACTGTGGGAACACCTTGGGGACACCTGGGGACAAGCTGGACACACCCAAGGAGGGACACTGGGGAGAGCCTGGGGACAAAGTGTGACACTGTCCTGCCATCCCAGTGTCCCCAAATGTCCCCCCAGGACGGGCAGGCCATGCTGTGGGACTGGGGCTCTGAGGGGATCAGTGGGAGTCTTGGGGATGTTCTGGGGGTCTGGGGGGTCTTGGGGATGTCCTGGGGGGTCTCTGGGGGTCTCTGGAATATCCTGACATTGTCCCCATGTCCCCCAGGACGGGCAGGCCATGCTGTGGGACTGGAGCTCAGGGGGATGTCCTGAGGGTCTCTGGGGATGTCCTGAAGCTCTGGGGGGGTCTCGGGGATGTCCTGGGGGGTCTGTGGGGGTCTCTGTGATGTCCCCAACTGTCCCCGTGTCCCCCAGGACGGGCAGGCCATGCTGTGGGACCTGAACGAGGGGAAGCACCTTTACACCCTGGACGGGGGGGACGTGATCAACGCGCTGTGCTTCAGCCCCAACCGCTACTGGCTGTGCGCTGCCACGGGCCCCAGCATCAAAATATGGGTATGGAGTGACCACTGACCACTGAGAGTGACCACTGACCTGTCAGAGTGACCACTGACCGCCCACAGTGACCCCTGACCCCGGGGTACCCCCCTGCCCTGTGCTTCAGCCCCAACCGCTACTGGCTGTGCGCAGCCACGGGGCCCAGCATCAAAATATGGGTATGGAGTGACCCCTGGAGTGACCACTGACCCATCAGAGTGACCGCTGACCCCTGACCTCTGGGACTGACCCCTGACCCCGGGAAGGGGCGGGTCCCCCCCCTTGGCTGTGATGAAACATCAAATTTGCCTCCGACCCTTCCCTGGGGAGACCCAGAGGCTGTTTCTGAGCCTGGGGGGGCCAGGTGGGGCCCAGGTGGGTCTGGGGGGGTCCAGGTGGGTCTGGGGGGATCCAGGGGGGATCCAGGTGGGTCTGGGGGGGTGCAGGGGGGATCCAGATGGGTCTGGGGGGGATCCAGGTGGGTCTGGGGGGATCCAGGTGAGTCTGGGGGGATCCAGGTGTGATCCAGGTGTGCTCACCTGTCCCCACAGGACCTGGAGGGGAAGATCATCGTGGACGAGCTGAAGCAGGAGGTGATCAGCACCAGCAGCAAAGCGGAGCCGCCGCAGTGCACGTCCCTGGCCTGGTCAGCCGATGGACAGGTGAGTCTGGGGGCTTTACCTGGGCTGGGGGGACCTGGGGACTCACCTGGGGGCTTTACCTGGGCTGGGGGGACTCACCTGGGGCTTTACCTGGGCTGGGGGGACCTGGGGACACACCTGGGGACACACCTGGGGGGCCTTACCTGGGCTGGGGACACACCTGGGGGGCCTTACCTGGGCTGGGGGGGCTCACCTAGGGGATCTTTACCTGGGCTGGGGACACACCTGGGCTAGGGACACTCACCTGGGGACCTTCACCTGGGCTGGGGGGACCTGGGGACACTCACCTGGGCACTCCAACATGGGGAGGGGTCCCTCACCTGGGGCCAAGGATTTGGGGAACAAGAGCCTGGGGACCCTCACCTGAGTCAGGGGGATTTGGGGACCCCACACCTGTCCTGGGGATGGGGATTGGGGTTCCACACCTGGGGACACACCTGGGGACACACCTGAGTGACCCCTTGCCCGCTGTCCCCGCCCCCAGACCCTGTTTGCAGGTTACACGGACAACCTGGTGCGGGTGTGGCAGGTGACCATCGGCACCCGCTGAGACCAAACCCGGATGTTTTTACCCCAAAAACGGGGTCAATAAACGGCGCTTTGTGGAGATGAGTGGCTTTGGCTGGTCAATGATGGGCTGGGGGTGAACCGGGATAAACTGTGATAAATCAGGATAAAACAAACAGGAATAAACTGGTATAAACCAAGAATAAACCAGGATAAACCTGGATAAACCAAGCCAGGATTAAACCACAATAATAATAAATAAAATTATAAATAAATAAATAAAATAATATAAATAATAGTAATAAACCAGAATTAAACCTGGATAAACCTGGATAAACCTGCATAAACCAAACCGGGATTAAACCAGGATTAAACCGCAATAATAATAATAAATAATATTATAGATAAATAAATTAATATAAATAATAGCAGTAAACCAGAATAAACCTGGATAAACCAAGTCAGGATTAAACCACAATAATAATAATAAATAAAATTATAAATAAATAAATAAATATAAATAATAGTAAAAAACCCGAATTACACCTGGATAAACCTGGATAAACCAAACCAGGATTAAACCAGGATTAAACCACAATAATAATAATAAATAATAATATAAATAAATATAAATAATAATAATAAACCAGAATAAACCTGGATAAACTAAACCAGGATTAAACCAGATTAAAACAGGAATAAACCAGTAATAAACCAGAATTAAACCTGGATAAACCTGGATAAACCAAGCCAGGATTAAACCAGAATAAACCAGTAATAAACCAGGATTAAATCAAACCAGGATAAACCAAACCAGGATAAACGTGGATAAACCAGGACTGTGGTTTATTTTTATTAGTGCCAAAACCTGGGGAAGGAAAGAGAAAAACGCTGCTGGTGTCATTGGGGTGGAATTTGGGGGTCCTGGGGCGGAATTTTGGGGTCCTGGGGCGGAATTTGGAGGGTCTGGGGGGAATTCGGGGGATCCCAGAGGGATTTTGGGGTCCTGGGTGGGAATTGGGGGGTCAGCAGCCCCCGCGGTTGATATTACGAGTCCTGGGGGCCCTCCCAAAAAAAAAAAAAAAAAGGAAAACAAAAGCCCCAAACCCCCCCGGATTTACCCCAAAAATCCCGGGGTTAAAAGGGGAAAAAATCCCCGAAAAAATCGGTTTGGAAGCGGTGGCGCCACCCGGTGGTGACGGTGGAAATTGCAGGGGGAGCGACGGGATTGGCCAAAAAAAAAAAATCCTCAAAAATTCCTCCGAAAAACCTCAAAAATACTCCCCGGGAAACCCCAAAAATTCCCCAAAAAATCTGCCGAAAAAATTCTCAAAATATCTTCCCCCAAAAATCCTCTCCAAAATCTCCCAAAAAATCTTTCCAGAATTTCTCCAAAAATTAAAAAAGAGTTCCGAAAAATTCCCCCTCCCAAAAAAAAAATTCCCACGAAAATCCCCCGAAATTTCACCCAAAAAATCCCGATAAAACCCCCCAAACCGCCCGGATTTACCCCAAAAATCCCGGGGTTAAAGGGGGAAAAAATTCCCGAAAAAATCGATTTGGAAACGGTGGCGCCACCCGGTGGTGACCGTGGGAATTGCAGGGGGAGCGACGGGATTGGCCCCAAAACCCATAAAATTCCCCAAAAATCCACCCAAAACCCGCCAAAAATCTCCCAAAAAACCCCTAAAAATCCTCCGCAAAAAATCCCGCAAGAAGCACTAAAAAACCCTAAAAAAAGTCCCAAAAATTCTCCCAAATTCGCTCCCTGTTCGCGCCGCTGGCGAGTTCCCATGGCAACGCCGCCATTTTGTCCCGCCCCCTGACGGCGCCAATTCTTCCCGCTCATTGTTCCCATGACAACGCCGCCGTTTTGGCCCCGCCCCTTCATTATAATACCGCAATTTTTCCCCGCCCCGTTCCCATGGCAACGCCGCCATTTTTTTTGCCCCGCCCCGTCCCCATGGCAATGTCATTTTGGCCACGCCTGCTCATTATAATACCGCCATATTGTCCCGCCCCCGTTTCCATGGCAAAACCGCCATTTTTTGCTCCCGCCCCCGTTCCCATGACAACCCCGCCTTTTTTTGGCCCCGCCTCTTCATTATAATGCCGCCATTTTGTCCCGCCCCTGTTCCCATGACAACGCCGCCATTTTGGCCCCGACCCCGTTACCATGACAACCCCGCGCTTTTTTTTTCTCCGCCCCTTCATTATAATACCGCCATTTTGTCCCACCCCCCCGTTCCCAAGGTAACGTCATCTTGGCCCCGCCCCTTCATTATAATACCGACATTTTGTCCCGCCCCCGTTTCCATGACAACACCGCCTTTTCTTTGGCCCCGCCCCTTCATTATAATGCCGCCTATTTGTCCCGCCCTGTTCCTATGACAATGCCGCTATTTTGGCCCCGCCCCTGTTTCCATGACGACGTCTCCATTTTTTTCCAGCCCCGGTTCCCATGAAAACGCCGCCGTTTCGCGCCGCCCCGTTCCCGTTCCCTGGGCGTGGCTTTCCGTTTCCCCCCTCCCTCCATTGCCGGGCCAGGCCGGCGGGGCGAGCCCGTGGCGGGGGGGAGTGGAAATCAGGGGGGCTCCGCCTCCCCGCGGTTCCCATGGCAACTCCCTTGCGGCCCCTTTCCCCCCTCTCCCACAGGCCGGGTCCCCGCGCTCGGAGCTGCCCCCGGAAACCCCCTGGGCGGGACAAAAATGGCGGCGTTGTCATGGGAACAGGGGCGAAACAAATTGGCGGCATTATAATGAAGGGGCGGGGACAAAATGGCGGCGTTGTCATGGACACGGGGCGGGAAAAAACCGGCGGGACCGTCAGGGGGCGGAGCGAAATGGCGGCGTTGGCATGGGAACGAAGGCGGGAAAAATGGCGGCGTTGCCATGGGGACAGGGGCGCGCCAAAATGGCGGCATTATAATGAGGGGGCGGGGATAACATTACGTCATGAGAACGGGGGCGGGACAAAATGGCGGCGTTGTCATGGGAACGGGGGCGGTACAAAATGGCGGTATTATAATGAGGGGG
Organism: Zosterops lateralis; assembly: GCF_965231275.1. Lineage (NCBI taxonomy): Eukaryota > Metazoa > Chordata > Aves > Passeriformes > Zosteropidae > Zosterops > Zosterops lateralis. Next base: position 2,243,487 of record NC_139795.1, read on the forward strand.
CGGGGATAACATTACGTCATGAGAACGGGGGCGGGACAAAATGGCGGCGTTGTCATGGGAACGGGGGCGGTACAAAATGGCGGTATTATAATGAAGGGGCGGGGCAAAAATGACGTAATGGGAACGGGGCGGGACAAAAATGGCGGCGTTGTCATGGGAACGGAGGCGGGACAAAAATGGCGGTATTATAATGAAGGGGCGGGGCAAAATGACGTAACGGGAACGGGCGGGACAAAAAAATGGCGGCGTTGTCATGGGAACGGAGGCGGGACAAAATGGCGGTATTATAATGAAGGGGCGGGGTCAAAATTACGTCATGGGAATAGGGCTGGACAAAATGGCGGCGTTGTCATGGGAACAGGGGCGGGGCAAAACGGCGGCATTATAATGAAGGGGCGGGGCCAAAATGACGTTGTCATGGAAACGGGGCGGGAAAAAAATTGGCGGTAACGTCACGAGGCGGGACAAAAATGGCGGCGTTGTCATGGGAACAATGGGCGGGAGAAAATGGCGGCGCCGCCAGGGGGCGGGACAAAATGGCGGCGTTGCCATGGGAACGCGCCAGCGGCGCGAACAGGGAGCGAATTTGGGAGAATTTTCGGGGAATTTTTGGGGATTTTTTGAGTTTTTTTTGGTGGCTTTTGTGGGATTTTTTGCGGAGGATTTTTGGGGGTATTTTGGGGAGATTTCTGGCGTTTTTTGGGGCGATTTTTGGGGAATTTTGTGGATTTTGGGCCAATCCCGTCGCTCCCCTGCAATTCCCACCGTCACCACCGGGTGGCGCCACCGCTTCCAAACTGATTTTTTCGGGTATTTTTTTTTCCTTCAACCCCGGGATTTTTGGGGTTAATTCGGGCGGTTTTGGGACTTCTGGGTTTGGTGTTTTTTTCAGGATTCAGGGATTTATTCTGTGAGAATTTTAGGGTTTTTTTGTGGATTTTTTGGGGGCATTTTGGGGAGATTTTTGCTAAGTTTCTGGGGGATTTTTTTGAGATTTTGGTTTTTTTTTTCAGGGGGGTTTTGGGGAGATTTTTGGGGTTTTTTTACCACCCCCAAAACCACTCAAACACCCCCCAAAACACACCCAAAAAATCCCCAAAATCCCCCAAGTGACCCCCGGGTGACCCCTGACCCCTGAGTGACTTGATTTACCCCAAAATTTGTGATGAATAAACCCAAATTTTGGTCTGATTTACCCCAATTTTTGGGCTGATTTTACCCCGATTTTTGTAATGATTTACCCCAATTTTTTGGGATTATTTACCCCAATTTTTGTGATGATTTACCCCAAATTTTAGGATGATTTACCCCAATTTTTGGGGCAATTTACCCCCATTTTTTGGGGATGATTTACCCCAAATTTTGTGATTATTTATCCCAATTTTTGGGCTGATTTACCCCAAATTTTTGGGTTTATTTACCCCAATTTTTGGGCTGTTTTACCCCAATTTTTGGGATGATGTACCCCAAATTTTGTGATGATTTATCCCAATTTTTGGGGATTATTTACCCCAAATTTTGGGTTTATTTACCCCAATTTTTGGGGATGATTTACCCCAAATTTTGAGCTGATTTGCCCCATTTTTTGTGATGATTTACCCCAAATCTCACCCTGAAAAAACCCCTCCACAATCCAACCACTCAGAGACTCAGATACAACTTCTTTATTCTTTATTTATTGACACGTCATAAAACTAAATTCTCCATTTAATTCTCTTGGTTTTTATTTTTTTTTTTTTTAGCCAAAAAAATATCCCGAACGAGCTCTGTAAACTCCAAACAGGAAATTCCCAAATCCACCAAAATCCAGGGAAATTTCAGGGGAAAAAAAAAAGAGCTCCCAAATGGGAAATAAAAAGGGGAAAAAAAAAGAGAAAAAAAAAAATAAATATTTTCCCCAATTCAGGGGAAGCTCCAGAGCTGTGCAGGGACGGGGGGAAAAAAAAGCAACTTCTCCCCGTCCCATAAAGTGCCAGAGGGGAGAGGAAAATTCAGGATTTTCCCCCAAAAAATGGCGAGAAAAGGGTCAAAAGGAGGAGCAGAACAGCAGGGGAATCCCAAAAAAATCCAGGCACCAAAAAATGCAAGTTTTGGGACAGGGGGGGAGGCTCAAATCTCAGATTTTTGGCCCCAAATGCAGAAAAAAAAAAAAATAAATCCCAGGGGGGATTTGGGAAGGGTCCGAAATTCAAACTGGGAGAGGGAAGGAGAAAGTCCCGGGACTGGGAACTGAAATGGGAACTGGATCTGGGGGATCCAGCACAATTCCAAACCAAAATCAGTTCCAGAGGGGTCGGTCTTGCCCCAAACAATCCAAAATTGGTTCCAAACTGGGGGATTTTTTTACCTCATTCAACCCAAAAACGTTTCCAAAGGTTGGATTTTGTCCCATTAAACTGAAATCCAGTTCCAGAGGGGCAGGTCTTGCTCCATTCAATCAAAAAAAAACAATTCCAGAGGGTTGGATTTTACCTCGTTCAACCCAAAACCAGTTCCAGAGGGGGGAATTTTATCTCATTCAACCCAAAACTGGTTCCAAAGGGTTGGATTTTCCCCCATTGGACCCAAAACCAATTCCACAGGGTTGGATTTTACCTAATTCAACCCAAAATCAGTTCCAAAGAGGGGGATTTTGCCCCACTGAACCCACAGCCAGTTCCAGAGGGTTGGATCTTGCCCCATTAAACTGAAAACTGGTTCCAAAGGGGTAGATCCTGCCCCATTCAACCGCAATTCCTCTTCCTGATTTCCCTTTTCCTTCCCAAATCCTCCTTTTCTTGGCCCAGATCTCCTTTTTCCCATCCCAGATTCTTTTCCCAGTCCTGGATCTCCTTTTCCCATCCCAGATTTCTCTCCCCATCCCAAATCTCCCTTTCCCCAGCTTCAATTTCTCTCCTCAGCCCTGGATTTCCCCTTTCCCTGTCCCAAATCTCCCTTTCCCTGTCCCTGATCCTCATTTTCCTTCCCAAATTCTCCTTTTCCCATCCCAGATTTCTCTCTCCATCCCAAATCCCTTTTTCCTGACCCGAATCTCCCTTCTCCCATCCCAGATTCTTTTCCCAGCCCTGGATCTCCTTTCCCCATCCCAGATTTCTCTCCCAGCCCTGGATCTCCTTTTCCCTTCCTGGATTTCTCTCCCCATCCCAGATGCCCCTTTTCCCTGTCCCGAATCCTCCTTTTCCCTCCTAAATCTCCCTTTCCTGGCCCAGATCTTCTTTTCCCATCCCAGATTCCTCTCCCCAGCCCTGGATCTCCCTATCCCTGTCCTAGATCCTCCTTTTTGGGCCCAGATCTCCTTTTCCCCATCCCAGATCCCTCTCCCCATCCCAAATCCCCGTTTCCCAACCCTGGATCTCCTTTTCCCATCCCAGATTTCTCTCCCCATCCCAAATCCCCCTTTCCCATCCCCAGATCCCCCTTTCCCCAGATCCCCCTTTCCCCATCCCAGATTTGTCTCTCCATCCCTGGATCTCCTTTTCCTGCCTCAGATTTCTCATCCCTCAACCTCAAATCTCTCTCCCCATCCCGGATTTCTCTCCCCAACCCCAAATCTCTCTCCCTCATCCCTGGATCTCCTTTTCCTGTCTCAGATCTCTCGTCCTCAACCCCAAATCTCTCTCCCCACTCCTGATCTCCCCCACCCCACAAAAGCCTTTTAGGGGGGGACACAAACCCCCCTCAGGTGCAGATCCCCCACCCCACAAAAGCCTTTTAGGGGGGACACAAACCCCCTCAGGTGCAGATCCCCCACCCCACAAAAGGCTTTTAGGGGGGACACAAACCCCCCTCAGGTGCAGATCTTGATGCGGGTGCCCCGGGCCAGGACCCTGAAGAAGGGGAAGACCCTGTCGCGGCAGCGGATGTGGAAGGTGTGGATGTGGCTCATGCTCTCGGCGTTGTAGAAGCCCAGCTGGCCCCTCTCGCAGTCCAGATAGACCCCGAACCTGCGGGGCTGCTCCCCGGGCGGCGCCGGCGCCGTCTGCTCGCACCCCGATAACCAAAACTGAGATTTTTTCCCGCTGGTGCCCACCGCCCATATTTCCCTTTTGGGACCCCCCGTGGAAGAGGATGAGGATGGTGAAGCCCCTTTCTGGCGGGGTCTGGGGGTCTCCCTGGCCGCCCCCACCGCCCACCCCCGGCGCCCACCCACCTCCACCTCCCAGTAGTGTCGTCCGGAGCAGAATCCAGGGGAGCCCAGCACGCAGAGGTCGCCCCCAGACCCAATTGAGGCCCCCGAGCGGGAGGGGCGGCGGGAGGAGACCCCCGGGGGAGGGTCCGGGGGGCGGCGCTCGGACAGACGGACGCTGCGGCGGTCCAGGGACAGGCTGAGGCGGGGGTGGGCCGTGGAGGGGTCCAGGGTCACGTCGGCTGCGGGGAGGGGGTGAAAAAGGGGTTAAAAGTGTTTTTTTGGGTTTTTTTGGGGGTTTTTTTAAGGGTTTTTGGCGAGTTTTGGGAGGGGGAAAAGGGGTATTTGGGGAGGGGGATTAAAGGGGGGTTTTGGGGAGAAAAGGGGTTTAAAGGGTTGTTTTTTTTTTGGTGGGAAGGGGAATTTTCCCCACCTTGGGGCACTTTGCTGAAGACTTTTTCCATCTTTCTCATCACCACGTCCTGCAGGAAACAATTCCTGAATTTCTTCCCCACGTCCACGGGAACCATCTCGGGCTCCTGGAACTTCATGTTCTCACACCTGGAAAAAAAGGGGAAATAATTTTTTTTTAAAAGGGGAAATTAATAAAAAAATAAGGGGGAATAAATAATAAAAAATGGGGAATAAATTAAAAAAAAAGGGAAAATAATAAATTAAAAAAGGGGAAATAGATTTTTTAAAAAAGGGGAGAAATAAATAAAAAAGGGGAAAATAAATAAATAAAAATAAGAGAAAATAAATTAAAAAAAGGGAAATAAAAAAAAACCCCAGGAAAATAAAAAAAAGGGAAAATAAATTTTAAAAAGGGAAATAAAATTAAAAAAAAGGGGAAATAAATAATAAAAAAGGGGAAATAATAAATAAAAAAAGGAGAAATAAATAAAAATAAGAGAAAATAAATTTAAAAAAGGGAAAATAAATTAAAAAACGGGAAATAAATAAAAAAAAGGGGAAATTAAAAAAAAAGGGAAAATAAATTTAAAAAAAGGGAAATAAAATTTAAAAAAGGGGAAATAAATAATAAAAAAGGGGAAATAATAAATAAAAAAGGAGGAAATAAATAAATAAAAAGAAGAGAAAATAAATTAATAAAAAGGGGAAATAAATTTAAAAAGGGGAAATAAAAAAAAAAGGGAAATAAATTTAAAAAATGGGAAATAAATAAAAAACCCCCATAATTGCAGGAATTGGGGCAGGGACTGACCTGCTGAAGGTGCCTTTGATGTCCTGGCAAAGAGGGGGCAGCAAAAAAACAGAAAAAAAAAATAAAAAAGAAAAAAAAAAGGGGAAAAATTAATGAGTTTTTCCCTGTTTTTTCCCGGTTTTCCCCCATTTTTTCCCCTGATTTTTCTCCATTTTCTCTCCATTTTTTTCTGGTACTATCCTGATTTTTTCCCCAATTTTTCTCCATTTTTCCTCTGTTTTTTCCCCAATTTTTTCCCCATTTTTTTTCCAATTTTTGTCCATTTTTTCTGGTATTATCCTGATTTTTTCCCTAATTTTTCCTCATTTTTTTCCCCCATTTTTTCCTCATTTGTTTCCGGTATCCTGATTTTTTCCCTGTTTTTTCCCCATTTTTTCCACATTTTTTCTCCTTTTTCCCCCCATTTTTTTCTGGTATTATCCTGATTTTTTCCCCAATTTTTCTTCATTTTTCCCCCTTTTTTTTTTCTGATATTATCCTGATTTATTCCCCATTTTTCCGCCGTTTTTTCACCATTTTTTTCCCCATTTTTTTTCCCATATTATCCTAATTTTTTTCCCCGTTTTCTCCCCTCACCCTGAGCATCTGCAGGCCGTGCTTGGCCCCCGCGGCCTCGGCCTCGGCGATGAGCTTGGCCAGGGCGGCGCTCCTCTCCTGGAGCAGGCTGACGTTCCTCCTCTGCCGGGCCTGCAGCCCCTCGTGCCGCTCCTGCAGCTGCCGCAGCAGCTGGACCTGCTCCCCGGCCAGGAAACGGTGCAGGGCCTCGAAATCCGCCTCCAGCTCCTGCACCTCCGCCTGCATCTGCTCCTGGGGGGCAGAAAAACACCTTGGGGCGGTCAGCGAGGGGTTAAATGGGGTCAGGGAGGGGTTAAATGGGGTCAGGAAAGGGTTAAATGGGGTCAGGGAGGGAAGGGGTTAAACGAGGGGGGAGAGGGAGAGAAGGGGTTAAATAAAGAGGGGAGGGAGAGGGGGGATTTTGGTGAAAATTTGGGATGGGATGGGAGGAAACCAGAAAATGCGAATTCCCTCACCCTGAGCAGGGAGATTTTCTCCTCCTCGCTGGATTTCTGCTTCAGCACCGCCTCCAGCTGCTTCCTCAGGGGCTCCAGGTGGCTCTGGAGCTTGTTCTGGGGGGAAAATCAGAATTTTGGGGATTTTTCACGGTTTTTTACCCATAAAAATCCCACCAAAAACTCTATAAGAACTCCACAAAAAACTCTATAAAAACCCCACCAAAAAAACCCACCAAAAACCAGAAAAAAACCCCAAAAAATCCTATAAAAACTCCATAAAAATCCCCCCCCCAAAAAACCCCAAAAATTCCATAAAAACTCCATTTTAAAATCCTCCAAAAAATCCATAAAAACTCCATAAAAATCCCCCCCCAACAAAACCCCCAAAAATTCCATAAAAACTCCATAAAAATCCCCAAAAAAACCCCGAAAAAACCCCCCAAAAATCCCGGAAAAAAACCCCAAAACCCCCGGAAAAAAAATCCATAAAAACTTCATAAAAATCCCAAAAAAAAAATCCCCCCCAAAAAACCCCGAACCCCCCCCCCAAAAAATTCCATAAGAATCTCCCATAAAACCTCCACAAAAAAACCCGAAAAAAACCCGAAAAAATCCCTTTAAAACTCCATAAAAATCCCCATAAAAACCCAGAAAAACTCCATTAAAATCCCAAAAAAACCCCCAAAAATCCTGAAAAAAACCCAAAAAAATCCTGATAAAACCCCCAAAAAATCATGAAAAAAACCCAAAAAAATCCTGAAAAAAACTCCAAAAAATCCTGAAAAAAACTCCCAAAAATCCCATAAAAATCCCCAAAAAATCCCGAAAAAACCCCCAAAAAATCCCGAAAAAAACCCCAAAAAATCCCTTTAAAAATCCCCCCAAAAATCCATAAAAACTCTATAAACCCCCCCAAAAAAACCCGCTCACCTTGCAGTCCTGCAGCACCTCCTCGAGCGGCACCACCCCGTGATGCCGATGCCCCCGCGCCTCCCTGCACACCACACAAATCGCCGCCTGGTCCACCTGGCAGAAAAGCTTCAGCGGCTCCTGGTGCTGCGGGCACAGCTCGGGGGGCGCCCCCGGGGGTCCCGGGGAGGGTCCCGGGGGTCTCTGGGGTCTGGGGTGGAGCTGCCGAATTATCTGTACCATATTGGCCAGCTGCAGGTTGGGTCGGAAATTCCTCTGTAAAAAAGTTTTCCTGCACTGGGGGCAGGTGAAAAGCGGATTTGGAGGAGCTGGAGGCGATTCTTGTTGGTTTTCTTCTTCTATTTCTTCTTCTTCTTCCTCCTCGACTTCTTCTTCCATCACGTCTTCATCGTAATCTTCGTCGGGGAAATAAATTTGGTCGTTTTGGGAGTTTGCAGACCAGTTTTCTTCTATTTCTTCTTCTTCTTCTTCTTCATCATCTTCAGGGGGTTCTTCCCACAACTCGCCTTCTTCTTCTTCTTCCTCTTCTTCTTCTTCCTCTTCCTCACCCCACATATCATCATCTTCTTCTCTCTCATCTTCTTCTTCTTCTTCATCATCTTCTTGTTCTAAATCCAGCTCTTCTTCTTCTTCCTCTTCTTCTTCAAGTTCTTCTTCTTCTTCTAATTCTTCTTCTTCTTCCTCCCGGGAGGTTTCGGGGCCTCCCCGGGCCCACAACCGGGAGATGCACCCGCGGCAAAAATTGTGTCCGCACCCGATGGAAACCGGGTCGGCGAAATAATCCAAACAAATGGCGCAAATCGCCTCTTCCTGCAGCGTCTCCACCGGGTCCGGCGGCCGGGAGGAAGGGGAGCTCAGGGAAGTCGCCATGATTCCTCACGGTGGGTTTTTATTCTTTATTTTTTATTATTTTTCTGAGGGGATTCCCGGCCCGGTTTTCAGCCGCTCTCCGGTGCCGCTTCAGCCTCAGATCTTTTTTAAAGCCTCACCGCTCCTCGTAGACCGTCCCGGTGTCTCCAAAAGAGCCTCTCGGTGCCCAAAAAAGCCTCTCGGTGCCCAAAAAGCCGCTCGGGGCCTTCCCGGTTCCTCCCGGTGGCGGCGGCAGCTCCGCCACAGAGACGGAGGAAACGCGGCCCCGCCGCCGCTTCCGCCTTCCGGCGGAGGCTCCGCCCCTTTTCCGGTGTTTAACGGGACAGGGATTGGCTGCGGTTGCCGAGCAACCGGCCCCCCTACTTCCGCCTTGTGGGTCGCTCTAGCCGAGACACTCGGTGGTCTTGGAGGACTGAGGGCGGGGCCAGCTCTGGGGGCGGGGTCGAGGCCTTTCTGGACACGCCCAGCTCCACATGCGGGGGCCGAGGGTTCGAGTCCCGCCTGGGGAAGTGGCGCGGGATTTTTTTTAACCAAAAATGTCTCTTTTTTTGCAGTTTTTTCCCGAGTTTCTCACCCGGCCGCGGTCGCACGGCCTCGGTGACCCCGCGGGGCTCGGGAGGAGGCGGCGGGAGGCGCGGCCGTAGCGCGGCGGGGCGGGGAGGGCGGCACGGTGTTTCTGTAGTGTAGTGGTTATCACGTTCGCCTCACACGCGAAAGGTCCCCGGTTCGAAACCGGGCAGAAACACTCATTGTTTTTTCTTTTTCTTTTTTATAAGATTTCTTTTTTAATAAGATTTCCCTGATTATTTATGTTTTTCCTGATTTATTTTCCCCAACACTCAATCTTTTGCTAAGCAATCATATTTATAAACTTTCCCTGATTATTTTTAAGATTTCCTTGATTATTTATAGAGTTTCCTTGATTATTTATAAGATTTCCCTGATTATTTATAAGGTTTCCCATATTATTTATAAGTTTTCCCTGATTATTTCAATCATATTTAAAAGGTTTCCCTGATTATTTATAAGCTTTCCCCCATTCATCTCCCCCATCACCCCCCTCAAACCCATAAAAAACCATGAAAATTTTATTTTTTATTCCACATTTTATTTTATTTTCCCCCCTGGGGATCCAACCAACATCCCTCTCAAACCCCTAAAAAAACCATGAAAAATTTTATTTTTAATTCCACATTTTATTTTATTTTCCCCCCTTGGAGTCCAACCAACATCCCTCTCAAACCCATAAAAAAACATTAAAATTATTTTCTATTCCACATTTTATTTTATTTTATTTTCCCCCCTTGGGGTCCAGCCAACATCCCTCTCAAACCCATAAAAAAAACCATGAAGAATTTTATTTTTAATTCCACATTTTATTTTATTTTATTTTCCCCCCTTGGGGTCCAACCAACATCCCATTCAAACCCAAAAAAAACATGAAAAATTTTATTTTTAATCCCACATTTATTTTATTTCCCCCTCAACCACACACCCTGATGTAGGACCGAGCGCCCACCACCCAAAACCACGGCCGGACCCTCTGCCCCCCAAAGCCCACCCTGGAGAAGACAAAGAGGATCCCCCCATCCTCCTCGTCCAGAAAGGCCACGGTGCCCCCAGGACAGTCCAGGTGGACACTGACCCTTCGGGGCAGCCCCCGGGGGGTCACTACGGTCACTTTTCTAGTGGTCAGTGCCCTGATTTGGCCGCCCCATTTCTCCAGGCCCCAAATCCCCCCTGGGGGTCCCAGGGTCAGTCGGCCTGTCCGGGGCAGCGAGGCCAGGGCCACCCCCAGGGCCCAGTCGCCGCCGTCCCCCAGGACAACTGACCAGCGGTGGCGGCCGGAGGCGAAGCCGGGCAGGCCCAGGACGAAGGGCCAGTGGTGGAAGCGGTCAGCGCTGGCCGGGGGGTCACTGCGGGGTCCGGCCGCGCGCCACACGCTGCGGCGGTCAGGGGACAGGACCAGGTCAGGGTGGGCCGTGCTGGGGTCAAGGGTGATGGCGGCTGCGGGAAAGAGACGGTGAGGTTTTGTTAAATGTGTAAATTTGGGGTTTTTTATATATATATATGTATTGATATAATGTAATATAATGATAATGTAATGTAATGTAATGTAATATAATATAATATAATTACATATGTATATGTATTGATATAATATAATATATTATAATATAAATTATATAATATATAGTATATAAATTATATATAATTAAATGTTATATATTATTATATATAATAATATATGTTTATTATATAATATATAAAATATTTTATATAATAATATAATATATATGATATAAAAATATACTAAAATATAAATAAATAAATAAATAAATAAATAATATAAAAATATTTTTATTATCTATTATATATATAATATAATATATACTGCATATTATATATACTATATATAATATAATATATACTGTATATTATATATACTATATATGATATAGTATATAATAGATATTATATATATAATTTATATATATAACTAATTGTGTTATATGTACTTTATCACATATATTATAACATATGTTTATTATATAACATATTAAAATATTTATACATTATAATAATTTTAATATAATATAGATAAATAAATAAATAATATATAAAGTATTTATTCATTCTTATTATTAGATACTTTAGATATAATATGATATGATAAAATAAAATATACTATACTATAATAATAAAATAATATAATAAAATATAATAAAATATAATAAAATAAAATATAATATAATATAATATAATATAATATAATATAATATAATATAATAATGTAATATAATATAATACAATACAATATAATATATTCTCTACACCCGTCTCGGCTCTTCCCGCCCCCCAATCCGATTTAAACCCGATTTAAACCCGATTTAACCCTTTCCCCGCCGGCACCTCGGGGCTGCCCCAGGGGTTCCCGCAGGGCGCTGCTCCTGCCGGGGCCGGGGCCGGGGCAGGGACAGGGACAGCCCCGCTCCGGGGGCGGCAAAGGCGCTTTCCCACACCTGGAATTGAAAAAATTAAATTTATTTGTTGGTTTTAACCGAAAAAATCCCACTCAGACTCCTCAGAACAAACAGGGAGGGTTTGGGAGCTGCCAGGAGGGAGGGGGTGGAGCTGATGGAATTTAAATTAAAACCCAAATGGGGGTTAAATTAAATTAAAAACTAAAATTAAATTAAGTTAATTTTTTAAAAAAAATTAATTGAATTAAATATTAAATTAAATTACAAATTAATTAAATTAAAAATTAAATTAAATTAGATTAAATTTAATATTAAAAATTAACTAAATTAAATACTAATTAAATTAAATTTAAAAATTAATAAAATAAATAAATTAATTAAATTAAAAGTTAAATTAAATTAAATTATAAATTAATTAAATTAAATTATAAATTAATTAAATTAAATTATAAATTACTTAACGTAAATTAAATTATAAATTAATTAAATATATATTAAAATAAATTAAAATAAATAAATAAAATTAAATTAAAATAAAATAAAAAATTAGTTAAAATAAAAATACATTAAATTAAATTTAAAATACATTAAATTAAAAATGGATTAAATAAAAATTAATTAAATTAAAAATTAATTAAATTAAAAATTAAATTAAAATAAATTAAAACCTAAATTAAAACCTAAATGTATTTTAATTTCCCCCCCCACTTTTCCCTTGAAAACCCAGGACACCAAACCCCAAATTTCCCTGTCAGATTCATCTTTTTTCCATTTTCCGAAATCTTATTTTTTAATGAGGAAAAAGGGAATTTTTAGCTGGGAAGAAGCACCAAAACTTTAAATTATTTTCCCCCTCGATTCCTCCGGGGAAAACTCACAAAAAAATAAAACATTTCGGGGAGTTTTTCCACCCACCTGCTGATGGAGCTTTTCACTTCCTGGGGAGGAGAAAAAAAGGGAAAAGGAAAAATGTGAGACCCCCAAAACCCCAAAAATGGAATTATTGAACCCCCGGCCTTTAATCCCATTAATTAATGGGATTTAATTTAATTTTTTCCCAATTTTATGGGTTTAAACCTTTAAATCTCCCTCTCCTCGGGGTTTTCACCTCCCCAGACCAAGAAAATCCAAAATTATTCCCCTTCCCTCTGATTTTCCCAAAAAAATGAGAATTTCCTCACCAAATGTTGTTTTTTCTCCTCTTTTCCCTTTCCTGGGGAATCCAGGGGGGAAATTTCAGGATTTTTTTTCTCCAGCTCATTTTTTAAATCCTGCAGCTGAGGGAGAGAAAAATATCAGGATTTTTTCCCCAAAATATGGTCAAATTTTGCCCAAAATTGGCCGAATTCTGCCTAAATCTGTCCAAATTCCACCCAAATCCTCCTAAATTCTGCCCAAATCCTCCTAAATTCTTCCAAAATCTGTCCAAATTTGGCCAAATCTGTCCAAACTTTGCCCAAATTTATCCAAATTCTGCCCAAATCTGGTCAAAATCTGCCCAAATCCAAATTCTGCCCCAAATCCTTCCAAACTCTCCCCAAATTCTTCCAAAATCTGCCCAAAACTGTCCAAATTCTGCTCAAATCCTCCCAAATCCTTCCAAATTCCACCCAAATCTGGTCAAACTCTGCCCAAATCCAAATTCTGCCCAAATTCTGCCCAAATCTGCCCAAACTCTGCCGAAATTCTGCCCAAATTCTTCCAAATTCCACCCAAATCTGGCCAAACTCTGCCTAAATCCAAATTTTGTCCAAACCTGCCCAAATCTGTCTAAATTTTACCCAAATCTGCCCAAAATCTGCCCAAATCTGGTCAAATCCTCCTGAATTCTTCCGAAATCTGCCCAAATTTGGCCAAATTCTGCCCAAGTCCAAATTCTCCCCAAATTCTTCCCAAATCTGGTCAAATCCTCCCAAATTCTGCCCCAAACTGTCCAAATTCTGCCCAAATCTGACCAAACTCTGCCCAAATCCAAATTTTGTCCAAATTCTTCCCAATTTCCCCCCAAATCCTCCCAAATCCCCCCCAGACCCGTCACTCACCGGCTCCTCCGCCTTCCCGGGTCCCTCCAGGGTCTCGGATTTTCCTTTTCGGGGCTGGAAAAACCCCAAATCCCTCCGGAATTCCTTCCCGGGGACCCCAAATCCCCTTTGGGGATCCCAAATCCCTTTTCAGATCCCAAATCCCCTTTTGGAGATTCCAAATCCCCTTTGGGGATCCCAAATCCCCTTTTCAGATCCCAAATCCCTTTTCAGATCCCAAATCCCTTTTCAGATCCCAAATCCCTTTTCAGATCCCAAATCCCCTTTTGGGGATCCCAAATCCCCTTTTCAGATCCCAAATCCCCCTTTGGAGATCCCAAATCCTCTTTGGGGACCCCAAATCCCCTTTTCAGATCCCAAATCCTCTCTGGAGATCCCAAATCCCTTTTCAGATCCCAAATCCTCTTTGGGGATCCAAATCCCTCCCCTGTCCCGGCCCACCCCAAACCTGCCCGTCAGGTCTTTCCCCAAAATCCTCTCCCAAAAAAGGGGGTAAAAATGAGGAAAATTTGATTTTTGGGAGGGCTTGTGTCCCTGCAGGGTCTGTGGAGGCGGAGGTGGATTTTCCTGATTTTATCGCCCAGAGGGATTTTTTACAATTACAATTTACAATCTTTGCAATTACAATTTTTGCAATTTAAATTTTTGCAATTACAATTTTTACAATTTACAATTTTTGCAATTATAATTTTTACAATTTACAATTCCCTGCAGGGCAGGGAGGGACACGGCGCGACACAAAACGTTTATTTTTTTATTATTTGAGATAAAATGAAGTAAAATAAACTTTTATTTGTGATAAATGCCAGGAATTTGGACAGAAATACAAGAAACCAAAAAAAAAAGCAACAAAACCCTCCCCCCCCCAAACCAAACAAATTTTAAAATGCTGCTTGGAATGTATTTTAATATATTGTGTATTTAAATATATTCTATATTTTAAATATATTTTAATATACTGTATTTTAATATATTGTATATTTCTAAATATACTGTATTTTAATATATTTTAATACGCCGCATTTTAATATATTTTAATGAATTGTGTATTTTAACATACTGTATTTTAATATATTTTAACATACTGTCTATTTTAATGTATTTTAATATACTGTCTATTTTTATATATTTCTATACACTGTCTAAAATACTGTATTTTAATATATTTTAATGTATTGTATATTTTAATATAGTGTATTTTAATATATTTTAATATACAGTATTTTAATATATTTTAATATACTGTATATTTTAATATACCGTATATGCTCTTTAATCTACTATAAAGGATATATATATATCACAAATATATTTATTTGTGATTTCTCAGATCTATGCCTCACTCACCATATATTAAAATATTATTGTATATTTTAAATATACTGTATTTTAATATATTTTAATGTATTGTATATTTTAATATACAGTATATGGTTTTTAATCTACTATAAAGGATATATCTATATCACAAATATATATATAATATATATAAAAATATATATTTAAATATATATAATAATATGTATTTAAATACATAATAATAAATATAAAATAATATAATAATATATATTTAAATATATAATAATATATAAAATAATATAAAATATATATTTAAATATATAATAATAATATATAAAATAATATAAAATATATTATAAATATATTATATTATAAAATATTATTATTAAATAATAATAATATTTAATTAAAAATAAAAATAATAAAAAATAAAAATAAGAATAAGAATAAAAATAAAAATAAAAATAAGAATAAAAATAAGAATAAAATAAAAATAAAAATAAATTATTATAAAAATATATTTAAAATATATTTAAAATATATTTAAATACATAAAAAAATTATATTTGTGATCTCTCAAATCCGTGCCTCACTCAGCATCCCTGGGAGTGGAAAAAAAGACACAAATCCCTGAGAATGGGTGACAAAATTCGGGATTTTTGGGGTCTCAGAAATGTGTGAAAATCCCATTTTTGGGCTCTCAGGGGCACAGGGAGAGCCAGGCCCCCTCGCCCCACACCAGGAACCAGGGCCGGACCCTCCTGCCCCGGAACGAGGCCGCGGGAAACGAGAAAATCAAACTTTTCTCATCGACATCAAAAAAGGCCACCCGGCCCCTGTCGTAGTCCAGGGACACCCTGACCCTGCCGGGGACCCGCGCCGGGAACAGCGCGACCCTCTCCTGGGCGGTCAGAGCCCAGACCTGGCCCCGGCACAGCCCCATGGACCACAGCCCCTCCCCGGGGGGCTCGGGGGGCTCTGGGCCCCTTTGGGGGGTCTCTGACCCCATCCCGGGGGGCTCGGGGGTCTCTGTGCCCCTTTCAGGGGTCTCTATCCCCATCCCAGAGGTCTCTGCCCCGTTCCCGGGGGTCTCTGTTTCCATCCTGGGGGTCTCTCTCCCCATCCCGGGGGTCCCTGTCCCCCTTTCAGGGGTCTCTATCCCCATCCTGGGGGTCTCTGACCCAATCCCGGGGGGCTCTGTCCCCCTTTCAGGGGTCCCTGTCTCCATCCCAGGGGTCCCTGTCCCCATCCCGGGGGTCCCTGCCCCGTTCCCGGGGGTCTCACTGGTCACCCCCAGGGCCCAGGACCCCCACGGGGACACCTGGACGTCCCAGCAGAGTCTCCCGGCAGTGATGACCTGGAGGCCCAGAACCGAGGGGTCCCTGCCGGCTCCGGGTTCGGGTTCGGGTCCATCCAGGGGGGTCTCGGGGTCGGTACCGGGTCCAGAACCGGGTCCAGGTCCATCCAGGGACATCTCGGTACCGATTCCGGGTCCATCCAGGAGGGTCTCAGTGTCAGGTCCAGATCTGGGTCTGGGTCCATCCAGAGGGATCTCAGTGCCGGGTCTGGGTCCAGATCTGGGTCCATCCAGGAGGGTCTCGGTACCGGGTCCGGGTCCATCCTGGAGGGTCTCGGTACCGGGTCTGGGTCCATCCTGGAGGGTCTCAGTGCCAAATCTGGGTCCATACCAAGGGGTCTCGGTGCCGGATCTGGATCTGGGTCCGGGTCTGGGTCCTGGTCCTGGTCCATCCAGGGGTATCTCAGTGCCGGGTCTGGGTCCGGGTCCGGGTCCATCCATGGGGGTCTCGGTGCCAAGTCTGGGTCCATCCAGGGAGGTCCCGGGTCCAGATCCATACAGGGGGGTCTCGGTGCTGGGTCTGGGTCCATACAAAGGGGTCTCGGTGCCAGGTCTAGTTCCGGGTCTGGGTCCATCCAGAGGGGTCTCGGTTCCGAATCTGGATCCGGGTCTGGATCTGGGTCCAAACAGGAAGGTCTCAATGCCAGGTCCATCCAAGGACATCTCGGTGCCAAGTCCAGGCCCGGTTCCGGGTCCATCCAGGGCTATCTCGGTGCCGGGTCTGGGTCTGGGTCCATCCAGGGCTATCTCGGTGCCGGGTCCAGGTCTGGGTCCATCCAGGGGGATCTCAGTGCCAGGTCTGGGTCCAGATCTGGGTCTGGGGTCATCCATGAAGGTCTCGGTGCCGAGTCCGGGTCCGAGTCCATCCATGGACATCTCGGGGCCAAGTCCAAGTCCATCCAGGGAGGTCCCGGATCCAGGTCCATCCAGGAGGGTCTCGGTGCTGAATCTGGGTCCAGATCTGGGTCCAGTTCCATCCAGGAGGGTCTCGGTGCCGGGTCCGGATCCAGTTCTGGGTCTATACAGGGGGGTCCTGGGTCCGGGTCCATCCAGGGAGGTCTCGGTTCCGAATCCGGGTCCGGGTCTGGATCTGGGTCCATACAAAGGGGTCTCGGTGCCGGGTCCGGGTCCGTTCAGGAAGGTCTCAATGCCAGGTCCATCCAAGGACATCTCGGTGCCGAGTCCAGGCCCGGTTCCGGGTCCATCCAGGGCTATCTCGGTGCCGGGTCTGGTTCTGGGTCCAGATCCGGGTCTGGGTCCATTCAGAGGGGTCTCGGTGCTGGGTTCGGGTCCATCCAGGGGGGTCTCAGTGCCGGGTCCATCCAGGGACATCTCAGTGTCAAGTTCGGGTCCATCCAAGGACATCTCGGTGCCAAGTCCAGGCCCGGTTCCGGGTCCATCCAGGAGGGTCTCGGTGCCAGGTCCAGGTCTGGGTCCATCTATGGGGGTCTTGGTGCCGAATCTGGGTCCAGATCCAGGTTCGGGTCCATCCAGGGGTGTCTCGGTTCCTGGTCCAGATCCACCCATGGATGTCTCGGTGTCGGGTTCGGGTTCGGTTCCGTCCCCGGTCCCGTCCCAGGCGACGCTGCGGCCGTCGGGCGACACGCGGAGCCGGGGATGGGCCGTGCGGGGGTCCAGGGTCACCGTCACTGCGCGGGGGGATCCCGGGGGTCACCGGGGGGGATCCCAGGATTTCCGAGGATTCCCGAGATCCCCAAGGGGATTTTTGAGGATTCCTGGGATCCCCAAAGGGATTTTTTAGGATTATTGGGATCCCCAAAGGGATTTTCGAGGATTCCCAGGGGGATTTCCAAGGATTCCCGGGATTTTTGAGGATTCCTGGGATTTTCGAGGGGATTTTTGAGGATTCCCAGGATCCCCAAGGGGATTTTCGAGGATTCCCAGGATTTTCGAGGGGATTTTCGAAGATTCCCGGGATTTTCGAGGGGATTTTCCAGGATTCCCGGGCCCACTCTCATCTCCCATCCCAGAACTCACTTTTCTCCGGCAGCTCAAAGACCAGGATGTCTGGAAAAGGGTAAAATGAGATAAAATGTGGGTTATAAAATGATATAAAAGGTGGGACCGCCCTGAGGATGGTGAATGGAATTGTGATAAAAAAGGATTGCGATAAAAAATTGTAAAAATTGTTTTTGCAATCCAGTAAAACAGGAAAATTGATTGCAGGTAAAATAATTGCCGTAAAATACAGCTCTAGGTGAGCAAATGTGATTATGATTTTGCAAATGCATTATAATTGTATATATAAAAAAGTATATATTTATTATAAAATATATTTTTATATATTTGCTACGTATATTATATATAATATATACTATATACAATATATAAATTATATATATAAATGTAATACATATAATATATTATATATACATTATATAGAATATATATTAATATATTATATTATATTATATTATATTATATTATATTATACATACAATATAATATACTGTATATATAATATAATTATATAATATATATTATATTAATTATATATAATATAATATAAATTAATATATAAATATAATATAATATAATAATATAATATAATATAATATAATAAAATTTATAATATAATATATGGATATATAATAATATATAAATATAATATAATATAATATATTATGCATATAATATAATATATAATTATATAATATAATATAATTTTATTTATTATTATATATTATTTATCATTGTATATATTATTATATATATTATATATTATATAAAATTATATCTAATATATAATATTTTTATATATTGTATTATATTTATATGATATATATATAATATTATGCATTATATATTTGTTTATATAATATTTAAATTATATATTATATATACTACATACTATATATTATATAAATATGATATATATATAATATTTTAATAAATAAATATACATTATATCTTTATTATTTCTATATATTATAATATACAACAAATACAATTCACATATGCAATAAAACCAATTAAACCCACCCCTCACTCCCCCATCCCGCTCCCAATACCTCGGAACCTCCTCAGCGTCTCCTCCAGGACAAAATACTCCTCCCTGAAACCATCAATCCTCTTCCCCAGCCCCGGCAGAGGCGCCGGCGGCAGCTCCAGCTTTTCCCTTCCCAGGCTGGAAACGGCCAGGAGGGAAAAAAAAAATTGAGGAATTCCCTTTTCTCCAGAGATTTAACCACAAAAAAAATATTTTTTTTTTATCTCTGAATGAGGCCAAACACAAAACCCAACCCCAAATCCCAACCCCGGGGACCCCGCCCTTACCTGGTCAAGGTGTGTCTGATGTCCTGGGAGGGAGAGAAGGGACAAGGTTAGTCACAGACCTGGGCAGAGGGGCCTGGGACCCCCAAAAGAGGGTCTGGGGTCTGTCAGGGGGGTCTGGGGTCTCTCCAGGGGGTCTGGGGTCTGCCCAGGGGGGTCTGGGGTCTGCCCAGGGTCTGCCCAGGGGGGTCTGGGGTCTGCCCAGGGGGTCTGGGGTCTGTCCTGGGGGGTCTGGGGTCTGCCCAGGAGGTCTGGGGTCTGCCCAGGGGGGTCTGGGGTCTGTCTGAGGGGTCTGGGGTCTCTCAGGGGGTTTGGGGACTGTCCAGGGGGGTCTGGGGTCTGTGCAGGGGGTCTGGGGTCTGCCCAGGGGGGTCTGGGGTCTGCCCAGGGGGTCTGGGGTCTCTCAGGGGGTTTGGGGACTGTCCAGGGGGTCTGGGGTCTGTCTGAGGGGGTCTGGGGTCTGTAATAATAAATAAAAATGTAATAATAACTAAAAAGTATAATAATAAAAAATAAATAGTGTAATAATAACTAAAAAGTGTAATAATAAGTAAAGAGTGTAATAACAAATAAAAAAGTGTAATAATAAATAAACTGTTTCCATATATATATAATATAAATATATATTATATATATATAAATAATATATTAAAAATATAATATATATATAAAAATATATAAAAATATTATATATTATATATATAATATATATAAAATAATATATATAAAAGTATAAATATATATTGATATATTTAATAAATATATTGAAAATAAATAAATAAATAAATAAAATAAATAGTGTAATACTAAATAAAAAGGGTAATAATAAATTAAAAATGCAATAATAAATTAAAAATATAATAATAAATAAAAACGCGTAATACTAAATAAAAAGCGTAATAATAAATTAAAAATGTAATAATAAATAAAAAATGTAATAATAAATAAAAAAATGTATTAATAAATAAAAAGTGTAATAATAAATTTAAAATGTAATAATAAAAAACCCCTACAAATCCTCTCCGACTGTCACCTGCAGGAAGGTCCTGGCAGGCTGGCGCCGCTTCTCCTCCAGCTCCTGGACCCGAATTTCCAGCCGGGAGATCTCCTGGGTCAGGCCGGTCACTGTTTCCTCCTGGATTTCCCCGATTTCTCTCTCCAGGCGCCTCAGCCGGGACAGGAATTTTTGGGAAAGCTCCTCCAGGACCAGGCGCAGCCCCTGGAACTGGGACAGGACCCTCCGCCGGTGGAATTCCGTCTGTTCCTGCGGGGTGGGAGATGGGGAAACATCAAATTCCTGCCCTGGAGAGGGGCCCTGATTTATTTAAAAAATAATTTAAAAATTAATATATATTTTTATTAATATTATATAAAAATATATTAATTATTATATATGAATATTATTAATATATTGATATATAAATTATTAATATCATTAATATATAAAATATGTAACGATATATTAATAATATATTATATTAATATATAATATATATAATATATTAATATATTATAATTATATTATATAATAATATATTAATATTGTATATTAATATTAAATTCCTGCCCTGGAGAGGGGCCCTGATTTATTAAAAAAATGATTTAAAAATTAAATATGTTTTATATTAATATTATATATAAAAATATATATTAATTATTATATATGAATATTATTAATATATGAAATATATATTAATTACTAATATTATTAATATATAAAATATGTAATAATATATTAATAATATATTATATTAATATATATTAATTATATATAAAAATATTATATATTATATTAATTATATTATATATTAAATTAATTAAATAATAAATTAAGTAATATAATATATTGTATTAATATATATTAATTTATATATATATAATTATATATATGTATATTATATAATATATATTTTAATATATTATATTATATTAATATATTATATTAATATAATATATTAATATATTATAATTATATTATATAATAATATATTAATAATATATATTAATATTAAAAATATATGTTATCTATTAAATACATATTAATATATATAAATAATATATTAATATTAAAAATTATATTAATATATTTAAAAAATAATATATCCAATTAATACCAATATCCAACTATGACGGACAAAGACTCTCTAACAGAATAAAGTTTAATTAATTTTAGCCCAAAAAATTAATTAAACGTGCCTAGTTTGTTCCTTTAATGATTTATCAGTTCCTTCAATGATTTATCAGTTCCTCCCCTGATTTATCAGTTTTTTCTATGATTTATCAGTTCCCCAGCCCCAAAAACCACCTTTAAATCCATCCCCATCCATTCCTCTGTCGGTTTTTTACCAAAAATTCCCAGTTTTTCCTCATTTCGGCCTCTCGCAGCTGCAGGAGTTTGTCCCTGTCCTCCCTCAGGGTTTGCAGACCGGCCTGGATTTGGTCCTGAAAGGGATGGAAAAAAATAAAAATTATTGTTTTTAAACTTTAAAAACTCACCCTGGGGCAGGGGGTGGAGTGTGGGGTCCTCCAGGTGCAGGAAAAAATTCATTTTCGGGGGGAAAATTGGCTTTTTTTGCTGTTTTAGGGGCTGGCAGGGGCATTTTTGGGGTCTGGGGGGACATTTCTGGGTCTGGAGAGACATTTTTGGGGTCTGGGGGGCATTTCTGGGGTCTGGGGGGCATTTCTGGGGTCTGGGGGGCATTTCTGGGGTCTAAGGGGACATTTTTAGGATCTGGGGGGACATTTCTGGGTCTGGGGGGTATTTAAACCCTGGAAAAGCTCCTGGATGGAACAGGAGCTCCCGTTCCCACTGGTTTAGGGGCTGGACAGGGTTTGGGATTCTGCAGCAGGAGGAGGGACATTTTTGGGGTCTGGGGGTTCATTTCTGGGTCTGGGGGCACATTTAACCCCTGGAGGGACCCCCAGATCCCCTCACCTGGTACTCCCTGACCGCCTCCTCCACGGGCTGCACGGTGTGGGCTGGGGGGACATTCTGGGGGTCTGGGGGGGCATTTTTGGGGTCTGGGGGGTCATTTTTGGGGTCTGGGGGGTTCATTTTTAAGATCTGGGGGTTCATTTCTGGGGTCTGGAGGGACATTTAAACCCTGGAGGAGCTCCTGGATGGAACAGGAGCTGGTTTAGGGACTGGCAGGGGCTGGACCTGGACAGGGGCTGGAAGGGACATTTCTGGGGGGACAATTCTGGGTCTGGGGGACATTTCTGGGTCTGGGGGACATTTCTGGGCCTGGGGGACATTTAAACCCTGGATGGAACAGGAGCTCCCGTTCCCACTGTTTTAGGGGCTGGAATTCAGCAATAGGAGGAGGGACATTTCTGAGGTCTGGGGGTTCATTTCTGGGGTCTGGGGGGCATTTCTGGGGTCGGGGGGCACATTGCAGCCCCTGACCTGGTACTCCCTGGCCGCCTCCCCCAGGGGTCTCAGGTGGTGCCCCCGGTGCGCCCGGGACTCGCGGCAGATGGCGCAGAGCAGCGCCGCGTCCTCCCGGCAGAAAACCTCCAGCGGCTCCCGGTGCCTCCCGCAGCCTTCATCCTCATCCTCCTCATCCTCATCCTCATCTGGGGAAATAAATCATAAATCATATATCATATATATAAAAATATAAATATATTATATATATTATTATATATTATATATAATATAATATTTATATATAAAAATCTATAAATATATTTTATATATTTATATATTATATATATATAAAAATATATATTTTTATATATATATTATTATATATATAATTTATAATTATTATTATTTTACACCCCTTAAAAATTCACCAAAAAACCCACCCTCATTTTTTCCCAAATACCTTTTAAATCCCCGATATTTCCACTCTCCTCCCGCATTTTCAGGATTCCCTCCCGGCTCATCCTGCGGGCGATCTCCAGGATTTTCTCCAGCTCGCGGCTGGGGCGGAGACTCCTCTCCTGGCTGATTTTCTGACACTTTGGGCAGGAAAATCCCCGATTTTGGGGCAATTCCCAGCGGCGCTGGATGCAGCCCCGGCAGAAATGGTGCCCGCAGGGGATGGAAACGGGATCCAGGAAAAATTCCCGGCACAGGGGGCAGGAGGCCTCGCCCTGCAGCGCCTCCATGGGGAAAAAAAAGGAGGAAAATGGGTTTTTTTTGGTTTTTTTTTTTGTCAGAGGGGACAGGGGAAGGTGAAAAGGGAGAGGGAGGAAATATATATATATATATATATATATTTTTTTTTTTTGTCAGAGGGGACAGGGGAAGGTGAAAAGGGGGGAAGGAGGGAGGAAATGGGGTTTGTTTTGAAAGGGGAAGGTGTTTCTCTTTGTGGTTTGGGGAGGGTTTGGGGGTTGGAGAGGGAGGGGTGGAGAAAATGTTATAAATATTGAGATGGAGGGGTGGAGAGTGGAAAAATCCTATAAATATTGGGGTGGAGAAGGGAGGGATGGAGAAAAATCCTAAAAATATTGTGATGGAGGGGCGGGGAATAGAAAAATCCTACAAATATTGGAGATGGAGAGGAGGGGGATGGACAAAATTATTCCTGGTTTGGGGATGGAGGGATGGGAAGTGGAAAAATCCTACAAATTGTGGGGCCAGAGGGGTGGTAGGTGGAAAAATCCTACAAATATTGGAGATGGAGAGGAGGGGGATGGACAAAATTATTCCCTGTTTGGGGATGGAGGGATGGGAGGTGGAAAAATCCTACAAATTTTGGGATGGAGAGGGGAGGGGTGGAGAAAATCCTATAAATATTGGGGATGGAGAGGAGGGAGATGGACAAAATTCTACAGGTTGTGGGGATGGAGGAGTGGGGAATAGAAAAATCCTACAAATATTGAGATGGAGGGGAGGGATGGAGAAAATCCTATAAATATTGGGGTGGAGGGGTGGGAGATAGAAAAAAATCCTCCTATTTTGGGGATGGAGGGGTGGGAGATGGACAAAATCCGGAAAAGAGAAAAGGCTAAAAAAATTTAAATTCTTTCCCTCAAGGGAGTTATTTTTCAGCTCAAATAATTTCTTTATTTGGGTGATGCCTTGAAAGCAAGAGCAGAAAAAAAAAAAAAAAAAAAAAAGAAACAAAACAAAAAACCCAAAAAAACCCCCCAAAAAAAAAACCCCAAAAAAGAAAAAAGAAAAATAAAAGAAAAAGAAAAAGAAAAAAAAAAAAGAAAAAAGAGAAAAAAATAAAAATAAAAGAAAAAAAAGAAAAAAAAGGAAAAAAGAGAAAAAGAGAAAAATAAAAGAAAAAAAGAAAAAAGAGAAAAAAAGAGAAAAGAAAAAAAGAATAAAAAAGGAAAAAGAAAAAAGAAAAAAAGAATAAAAATGGAAAAAAAGAGAAAAGAAAAAAAGAATAAAAATGGAAAAAAAAGAGAAAAATAAAAGGAAAAAAAAAAAAGAAGAAAAAAAAAGAAGAAAAAAAGAAAAAAAAATTAAAAGAAAAAGAAAAAAAAAAGGTGTTTTGAGCACGAATCCGCCTCCCCCCAGGTTTCAATCTGAATGTTTCGAGCACCGGAAAAACCCAGAACGCCCCAAAAAAAACCCAAAACCTCCCTCACAGAATTAACGGGCGAGTGAGTTTTTTATTTGACTGATTTCCTGAAAAAAAAAAAAAAAAAAAAATTGGCTTTTATTTTATTATTTATTTTATTTTATTTTATTTTATTTTTAATTTTTTTTTATTTTATTCGGCGAGTTCTGCCCATGAAAAGCCCCGGGGTGGAAAATAAAGGAAAATTAAAATTAAAATTAAAATTAAAATTAAATTAAATTAAAATTAAAACTAAAATTAAAATTAAAATTAAAATTAAAATTAAAATTAAAATTAAAATTAAAATTAAATTAAAATTAAATTAAAATTAAAATTAAACCCAGGAGGGTCTGTGGTCACCGGCTCAGCCCCGACCCGAGAGAGAAAAACGATTTCCTGTGAGAAAGGAGAAGTGAAAGGGGCGATAAATTTATTTTTGAATGAAGGTGTTTGTGGCTGCGGGTGGGGGCGGGTCGAGAATTCGGAAATTCTGAATAATCGGGAGGAAATTCTGAATAATGAGCGGCAGGGGGGGAGCCCGAGGGATTGAACATGGATGTAAATTAAATTTATTAATTGATAAATTCAAAATAAATAAATTTAAATCGGCGAGACCATATAAAATAATTATACACGCACATAAATTAAATTTATTAATTGATAAAATTTCAAATAAATAAATTTTAAATCAGTGACACCATAAAAATTAATTGAACAGGCATAGAATTTATTATATAAATTAAATTTAAATTTAAATATAAATATAAATATAAATATAAATATAAATATAAATATAATATTATATATAAATTAAATTTATTGATTAAATTCCAAATAAATAAATTTTAAAACAGTGACACGATATAAATTCATTAAACACGCATATAAATTAAATGTATCGATTAATAAATTCCAAATAAATAAATTTAAATCAGTGACACAATATAAATTAATTAAACACGCATATAAATTAAATTTATTAATTAATAATTTTTAAATAAATAAATTGAGAGCAGAGACATCATATAAAATAATTAAACACGCATATAAATTAAATTAATCTATTGATAAATTTTCAAATAAATAAATTTAAATCAGCGATACCGTATAAATTAAATTTATTAATAAATAAATCTCCAAAAAAAAAAAATTTAAAACATATAAATTAATTAAGCAGGCATATAAATTAAACACGCATATAAATTAAATTTATTAATTGATAAAATCCGAATAAATAAATTTAAATCGGTGACACCACATAAATTAAATTTATTAATTATTAGATTTTCAAATAAATAAATTTAAATCAGTGACACCGCTCCCTCTGGTACCAAACCCGGGATCAGCCCGGCCCCGAACAGAACAAACCCCCCGGCCCCAAATCCGGCCCCAAACCAACCCCTGGCCCCAAATCCGGCCCCGAACAAACCCCCGGCCCCAAATCCGGCCCCAAACAAACCCCCGGCCCCAAATCCGGCCCCGAACAACCCCCGGCCCCAAACGCGGCGGGTTCAGCCCCAAACCCGCTTTGGGCTCCGGGGCCGGGCGGGGCCGGCAGGAAGCGGAGCCAGAACGGCGCGGGGGGAGAGAAAACAGAGCGGTGCTGGTCCCTGTTCCGACCCTGATCCCGACCCCTGCCCGACCCCATCCCCATTTCCATCCCGATCCCTTCTCCGCCCCCGCTCCCGCTCCCGATCCCTGCCCCGACCCCTTCCCGGCTCCTGCCCGACCCCCGTCCCTTCCCTTCCCTTCCCTTCCCTTCCCTTCCCTTCCCTTCCCTTCCCTTCCCTTCCCTTCCCTTCC
Organism: Zosterops lateralis; assembly: GCF_965231275.1. Classification (NCBI taxonomy): domain Eukaryota; kingdom Metazoa; phylum Chordata; class Aves; order Passeriformes; family Zosteropidae; genus Zosterops; species Zosterops lateralis. The sequence continues at coordinate 2,269,958 of NC_139795.1, forward strand.
CTTCCCTTCCCTTCCCTTCCCTTCCCTTCCTTTCCCTTCCCTTCCCTTCCCTTCCCTTCCCTTCCCTTCCCTTCCCTTCCCTTCCCTTCCCTTCCCTTCCCTTCCTTCCCTTCCCTTCCCTTCCCTTCCCCTTCCCTTCCCTTCCCTTCCCTTCCCTTCCCTTCCCTTCCCTTCCCTTCCCTTCCCTTCCCTTCCCTTCCCTTCCCTTCCCTTCCCTTCCCCTTCCCCTTCCCCTTCCCCTTCCCCTTCCCCTTCTCGACCCCTGTCCGACCCCAAACCCCCGACCCCTGCCCGTCCCCGATCCCTATCCCGACCCCTGTCTGACCCCGACCCCTTCCCCATCCCCGTCCCCCTGCCCGTCCCTGACCCCGATCTGTGCCCCGATCCAGACCCCGACCCCGGTTCCCGGTCCCGATCCCGACCCCCCGACCCCCTTCCCCTTTCCCCGACCCCCGCCCAGCCCTGACCCCGGTTCCCGGTCCCGATCCCGACCCCCCGCCCGCCCCCGGCCATGTCGGACCCCGACCCCCCGACCCCCTTTCCGCCCCGGGCCATGTCGGACCCCTGCCCCGCCGCCCAGCCCCGACCCCTGCCCAGCCCGGACCCCGGCCCCGACCCCCCGGCCCGGTCGGACCCCTGCCCCGACCCCCCGGTCCCCCGGTCGGACCCCTGCCCCGCCGCCCAGCTCCGCGCCTCGGCGTCGTGCCCGCTGTGCCGGGGCCTGTTCCAGGAGCCCGTGTCCATCCGCTGCGGCCACACCTTCTGCCGGGGCTGCATCGAGCGCCGCTGGCGGGGGTCCCGCGGCCCCTTCCCCTGCCCGCGCTGCCGGGACGCGGCCCCCGAGCCCGGGCTCAGACCCAACCGGGAGCTGGCCGGGATCATCCGCGTGGCGCGGCGCCTCAGCCTCGGGGGGACCCCCGGGACTGGGGAGGGGGTTTGCCCGGAGCACGGGCAGGGCCTGAAGCTGTTCTGCGAGGAGGAGCGGACCCCGCTGTGCCGCCTCTGCCGGGAGTCCCCCCGGCACCGCGACCACCCCGCCGTGCCCATCGAGGAGGCGGCCCAGGAGATAAAGGTGGGGAGGGGGGGACGGGGGTGAGGGGGGTGAGAGAGGGAGGGAAAGGGGAAGGATGAGGAGAAGGAAGAGCACAAGGTGGGGATGGTGGGAGGGAGTTCTGGAGGTGAGGGAGGAAAAGGGAAAGGGGAAGGGAAAGGAAAGGGGAAGGAGGAGGAGGAGAAGGAGGAAAAGGAGAAAAAGGAAGAGGAAAAAGAGGAGGAAAAGGAGGAGGAAAAGGAAAAGGGAAAGGAAAAGGAG